>NC_090445.1:1622234717-1622536661 GCF_031143425.1 Pleurodeles waltl
CCCCATACATGGCACAGGGTGCAATGGCCATGCCCAGGGGACCCCTGTCCTCTGTGCTGGCCACTGGGGTGGTGGGCATGACTCCTGCCTTTTCTAAGGCAGGAGTCATGTGGCATGGTAGGTTTAGCACCATAAAATGACGCTAATCTGGTTAGAGTCATTTTTTTTTACTCTAACCTGCCTAAAGCCATTTTTTGGTGCTAAACCCTCTTCTTCTATACTGCCAGCCCCACCCGACTAAAGTCATTTTTTAAAACTCTAGCCCACCCTTTGCACCGGCTTGCACCATTCCATAAATATGGTGCCCAACTGGTGCACAGAAATGGTGCAAGCCAGTGCTAAACTTTTTGGTGCAAAACTGAGTTAGTGCAGTTTTGCAGCACAAAGTATAAATAAGGGCCAATATTTTGTAAGTTTGCACCACTTTTGTGTCATAAAATGACGTTAATGCAGTGCAAAAAAAGTTTAAATCAGGGCCTTGGTGCTAGATGGGTCTAGCACCAAAGTATAAATATGGAGTTAGTTTTGCACCGAATTAGAGTTAAAAAAAATGACACTAATTCGGTGCAAACAGAGTATAAATATGCTGCAGAGTATAAATATGCCCCTAAATATGGCGTTAAGGCCATAGAGTCATTTTTTGCACGGGAACACCTACCTTGCATCTCATTAAGGCAAAGTAGGTCTCCACTTTCAAAAAATGACTTTAACTCCATAAATTTGGTGCTAGATGGGTCTAGCACCAAAGTATAAATATGGAGTTAGTTTTGCACCGAATTAGAGTAAAAAAAAATGACACTAATTCGGTGCAAACAGAATATAAATATGCCCCTCTGTGTCCACAGTTCTGCAATGCAATTTTGTGTCCAAGCTCTGCAGTCTCGCTATGTATCCTCAGCCCTGCACCACACTCTGTATCCAAAGTCCTTCCACAATACTTATCCGCTCCTCTGCTGTGCCACTCTGTACCCTCAGCTTTGCCACCACACTCTGTACCCTCAGCCCTGCCATGTTACTTTGTATTCTCTGCCCTGCTGCCACACTCTGTATCGTCAACCCTGCCACGTTACTCTGTATCATCTGCCCTGCTGCCACAGTCTGTATCCTCTGCCCTGCCACCACACTCTTTATCCTCAGCCCTGCCAAGTTACTCTGTACACTCTGCCCTGCCGCCACACTCTGTATCCTCTGCCCTGCCACGTTACTCTGTATCATCTGCCCTGCCGCCACACTCTGTATCCTCAGCCCTAGCACGTTACTCTGTATCCTCAGCCCTGGCACGTTACTCTGTATCCTCTGCCCTACCGCCACACTCTGTATCCTCAGCCCTGCCACGTTACTTTGTATCCATCCACAGTCCTGCCACCTCACTGTATATTCTCAGTCACATAACCTCACTCTGTATCCTCAGCCCTGCCACGCTACTCTGTATCATCGGTCCTGCTGCCACACCCTGTATCCTCAGCCCTGCCGCGTTACTCTGTATCATCTGCCCTGCCACCACACTCTGTACCTTCAGCCCTGCCACGTTACTTTGTATTCTCTGCCCTGCTGCCACGCTCTGTATCGTCAACCCTGCCACGTTACTCTGTATCATCTGCCCTGCCGCCACACTCTGTATCCTCTGCCCTGCCACCACACTCTTTATCCTCAGCCCTGCCAAGTTACTCTGTACCCTCTGCCCTTCCGCCACACTCTGTATCCTCTGCCCTGCCACGTTACTCTGTATCATCTGCCCTGCCGCCACACTCTGTATCCTCAGCCCTAGCACATTACTCTGTATCCTCAGCCCTGGCACGTTACTCTGTATCCTCTGCCCTACCGCCACACTCTGTATCCTCAGCCCTGCCACGTTACTTTGTATCCATCCATAGTCCTGCCACCTCACTGTATATTCTCAGTCACATAACCTCACTCTATATCCTCAGCCCTGCCACGCTACTCTGTATCATCGGTCCTGCTGCCACACCCTGTATCCTCAGCCCTGCTGCGTTACTCTGTATCATCTGACCTGCCGCCACACTCTGTATCCTCAGCCCTGCAACTTTACTTTGTATCCATCCACAGTGCTGCCGCCTCACTGTATAGTCTCAGTCATGTAACCACACTCTGTATCCTCAGTCCTGCCACGTTACTTTGTATCCATCCACAGTCCTGCCACCTCACTGTAGATTCACAGTCATGTAACCTCACTCTGTATTCTCAGCCCTGCCTCGTTACCCTGTATCCTCGGTCCTGCCGCCACACCCTGTATCCTCAGCCCTGCTACATTACTCTGTATCATCTGACCTGCCACCACACTATGTATCCTCAGCCCTGCCACATTACTCTGTATCATCTGCCCTACCGCCACACTCTATATCCTCAGTCCTGCCACGATGAGGATCTGCTGCTCTGCTGTGTCACTCTGGATCCTCAGCCCTGCCACCTTACTCTGTATCCTCGGTCCTGCTGCCACACCCTGTATCCACTGTCCTGCCACCTTACTTTGTATTCTCAGTCCTGCCACCACACTCTGTATCCACAAGCCTGCCACAATACCTATCCGCTGATCTGCTGTGTCACCCTGTATTCACAGCCCTGCTAGCTTACTCTGTATCTTTGGCCCTGCCACCACACTCTTTATCCACAGTCCTGCCACTTTACTCAGTATCCTGCCGCCACACTCTGTGTCCACAGTTCTGCAATGCTATTTTGTATCCAAGCTCTGCTGTCTCGCTCTGTATCTTTAGTCCTGCCACCACACTTTGTAACCACAGTCCTGCCACAATGCTTATCCGCTGCTCTGCTGTATCACCCTGTATCCACAGTCCTGCCACCTAACTCTGTATCCTCGGTCCTGCCACCACACTCTGTGTCCACAGTTCTGCAATGCTATTTTGTGTCCAAGCTCTGCAGTCTCACTCTGTATCCTCAGCCCTGCACCACACTCTGTATCCACAGTCCTGCCACAATACTTATCTGCTGCTCTGCTGTGCCACTCTGTACCTACTGCCATGCTACGTTACTAAGTATCATCTGTCCTGACACCACACTCTGTATCCTCAGCCCTGCCATGTTATTCTGTATCCTCTGCCTTGCCGCCACACTCTTTTTCCTTTGCCCTGCCACGTTACTCTGTATCATCTGCCCTGCCGCCACACTCTGTATCCTCAGCCCTGCCACATTATTCTATATCCTCTACCTTGCCGCCACACTCTTTATCCTCTGCCCTGCCATGTTACTCTGTATCCTCTACCCTGCTGCCACATTCTGTATCCTCAGCCCTGCCACGTTACTTTGTATCCATCCACAGTCCTGCCACCTCACTGTATATTCTCAGTCATGTAAACTCACTCTGTATCCTCAGCCCTGCCAACGTTACTCTGTATCCTAAGTCCTGCCGCCACACGCTCTATCCTCAGCCCTGCCATGTTACTCTGTATCATCTGCCCTGTCGCCACACTCTGTATCCTCAGTCCTGCCACGTTACTTTGTATCCATCCACAGTCCTGCCACCTCATGGTATATTCTCCGTCATGTAACCACACTCTGTATCCTCAGTCCTACCACGTTACTTTGAACCCATCCACAGTCCTGCCACCTCACTGTAGATTCTCAATCATGTAACCTCACTCCATATACTCAGCCCTGCCACGTTACTCTGTATCATCTGCCTTGCCGCCACACATTGTATCCTCAGCCCTGCCACGTTAGTTTGTATCCATCCACAGTCCTGCCACCTCACTGTATATTCTCAGTCACGTAACCTCACTCTGTATGCTCAGCCCTGCCACGTTACTCTGTATCCACGGCCCTGCCGCCACACTCTGTATCCTCCGTCCTGCCATGTTACTTTGTATTCATCCACAGTCCTGCCACCTCATTTTATATTCTCAGTCATGTAACCGCACTCAGTATCCTCAGTCCTGCCATGTTACCTTGTATCCATCCACAGTCCTGCCACCTCACTGTATATTCTCAGTCATTTAACCTCACTCTGTATCCTCAGCCCTGCCACATTACTCTGTATCATCGGTCCTGCCGCACCACCCTGTATCCTCAACTCTGCCACGTTACTCTGTATCCTCGGCCCTGCAGCCACACCCTGTATCCTCAACTCTGCCACGTTACTCTGTATCCTCGGCCCTGCCGCCAAACTCTGTATCCTCAGTCCTGCCACGTTACTCTGTATCCTCGGTCCTGCCGCCATACTCTGTATCCTCAGCCCTGCCACGTTACTCTGTATGATTGGCCCTGCTGCCACACTCTGTATCCTCAATCCTGCCACATTACTTTGTATCCATCCGCAGTCCTGCCACCTCACTGTATATTCTCAGTCACCTAACCTCACTCTGTATCCTCAGCCCTGCCACGTTACTCAGTATCCTCGGTTCTGCCACCACACCCTGTATCCTCAGCCCTGCCACGTTACTCTGTATCATCTGCCCTGCTGCCACACTCTGTATCCTCAGTCCTGCCATGATGAGTACCTGCTGCTCTGCTGTGTCACTCTGTATCCTCAGCCCTGCCACCTTACTCTGTATCCTCGGTCCTGCTGCCACACCCTGTATCCACAGTCCTGCCACCTTACTTTGTATCCTCAGTCCTGCCACCGCACTCTGTATCCACAAGCCTGCCACAATACTTATCCGCTGATCTGCTGTGTCACCCTGTATCCACAGTCCTGCTAGTTTACTCAGTATCCTGCCGCCACACTCTGGCCCTCATTCTGACCTTGGCGGGCGGCGGAGGCCGACCGCCAAAGTCCCGCCGTCAGGTTACCGTTCCGCGGTCGAAAGACCGCGGCGGTAATTCTGACTTTCCCGCTGGGCTGGCGGGCGGTCGCCTTCAGACCGCCAGCCAGCCCAGCGGGAAAGAGGCTTCCACGATGAAGCCGGCTCGGAATCGAGCCGGCGGAGTGGAAGCTGTGCGACGGGTGCAGTTGCACCCGTCGCGTATTTCACTGTCTGCGCAGCAGACAGTGAAATACATTTAGGGGCCCTCTTACGGGGGCCCCTGCAATGCCCATGCCAGTGGCATGGGCACTGCAGGGGCCCCCAGGGGCCCCGCGACCCCCCCTACCGCCATCCGGATCTCGGCGGTCCGACCGCGGGGATCTGGATGGCGGTAGGGGGGGTCGGAATCCCCGCGGCGGTGCAGCAAGCTGCGCCGCCGCGGAGGATTCAATGGGGCCGCGGTACACTGGCGGGACCCCGCCAGTGGTGCCGGTCCGACCGCGGCTTTACCGCCGCGGTCGGAATCCCCATTGGAGCACCGCCGGCCTGTCGGCGGTGCTCCCGCGGTCCTCCGCCTTGGCGGTCAAAGACCGCCAGGGTCAGAATGACCACCTCTGTGCCCACAGTTCTGCAATGCTATTTTGTATCCAAGCTCTGCTGTCTCGCTCTGTATCCTTAGGCCTGCCACCACACTCTGTATCCACAGTCCTGCCACAATGCTTATCCGCTGCTCTCCTGTATCACCCTGTATCCACAGTCCTGCCACCTAACTCTGTATCCTCGGCCCGGCCGCCACACACTGTATACACAGTCCTGCCACCTTATTTGTATCCTCAGCCCTGCCACCGCACTCTGTATCCACAAGCCTGCCACAATACTTATCCGCTGATCTGCTGTGTCACCCTATATCCACAGGCCTGCTAGCTTGCTCAGTATCCTGCCACCACACTCTGTGTCCACAGTTCTGCAATGCTATTTTGTGTCCATGCTCTGCAGTCTTGCTCTGTATCCTCAGTCCTGCACCACACTCTATATCCACAGTACTGCCACAATACTTATCCGCTGCTCTGCTGTGCCACTCTGTACCTTCTGCCATGACATGTTACTCTGTATCCTCTGCCCTGCTGCCACACTCTGTATCCTCAACCCTGCCACGTTACTCTGTATCATCTGCCCTGCCGGCACACTCTGTATCCTCAGCCCTGCCACGTTACTCTGTATCCTCTGTCCTGCCAGCACACTCTTTATCCTCAGCCCTGCCATGTTACTCCGTATACTCTGCCCTGCTGCCACACTCTGTATCCTCAGCCCTGCCATGTTACTCTGTATCATCTGCCCTGCCGCCACACTCTGTATCCTCAGCCCTGCCACGTTACTTTGTATCCTCTGCCCTGCCGCCACACTCTGTATCCTCAGCCCTGCCATGTTACTTTGTATCCATCCACAGTCCTGCCATCTCACTGTATATTCTCTGTCACGTAACCTCACTCTGTATCCTCAGCCGTGCCATGTTACTCTGTATCCTCGAACCGGCCGCCACACCCTGTATCCTCAGCCCTGCTACGTTACTCTGTATCATTTGCCCTGCCGCCACACTCCGTATCCTCAGTCCTGCCACGTTACTTTGTATCCATCCACAGTCCTGCCGCCTCACTGTATATTCTCAGTCATGTAACCACACTCTGTATCCTCAGTCCCGCCATGTTACTTTGTATCCATCCACAGTCCTGCCGCCTCACTGTATATTCTCAGTCATGTAACCTCACTCTGTATCCTCAGTCCTGCCACGTTACTTTGTATCCATCCACAGTCCTGCCGCCTCACTGTATATCTCAGTCATGTAACAACACTCTATATCCTCAGTCCTGCCACGTTACTTTGTATCCAACCACAGTCCTGCCGCCTCACTGTATATCTCAGTCATGTAACAACACTCTGTATCCTCAGTCCTGCCATGTTACTTTGTATCCATCCACAGTCCTGCCACCTCACTGTATAGTCAGTCATGTAACAACCCTCTGTATGCTCAGCCCTGCCACGTTACTCTGCATTCTCTGCCCTGCCGCCACACTCTGTATCCTCAGCCCTGCCATGTTACTTTGTATCCATCCACAGTCCTGCCGCCTCACTGTATATCTCAGTCATGTAACAACACTCTGTATCCTCTGACCTGCATGCGTTGCCCTGATCTGCAGCGTGCAGCACCAGAGCTGCCAGGGAGAAGGCTCACCGCTCATTCTCATTGAAACAAAAAGCCCACACCGAGACGGAAGCAGCAAAGCACATGGTGTGTCCGATATTTAAGGGAAGGAGAGGCAGTGAGGGAGATTCCGAACATTTGTGGTACAGTCGTATAACTCCATGCACACGTGAGCACCCTGGGATCCTGAGGACCCCCCCAGCCCCGATGATCACCAGCCCTGCCCACTTCCCCTCAGGATTGGATTTTGGTTAATTTTATGGCAACTGGCAGGCCTCAATTTCAGGAAAACATGCACAGTGCATGCAGGACTGCGTTTATACACAACGCAATCCCTCACAATAAATCTATACGTGTTTAATTGTTTTGTGCTAACATTCTGTTCCTATAAAACCTGAGACTTCAATAAATCCGAACCCCCCAGCCTTTGATTTTTTTTTGTAAACGCCCTGACATATGTTTGGCGTGTAACGTTTATGGCTCTTCCTTCCATCCATCTTACCCTCATTTTCAGAAGTTTTGTTGTGTGTGCTCACGTGTTCAATTCATGACCCTTGGAGAAAGGGCCAAAGAGCTGCAGAGGGGGCTCCTTAATTGTCCAAAGCTGCTTTGCTGCCATAATCGGTTTTAGCCACGTTAGTCTGGGCTAGCCCACTAAACACAGGGCTGCGGGGATGTGCCGTAGATCCCACGCCGAGGGCCTGTCGCGAGCACAGTCTGGCGGTGTCACGTGGGGGGTCTCGCCTGACCACCAGCGTGCATCCCACATCCAACTACAAGCCTGCCAAACCTGTGCCAGGACGAAGCTTTCGAGGGACATCGCAAGTCTGCACATCTTGGAACCGGTGAAAACATGCACAATTCATTTGTTTATCTTCTTTAATTAGTGGGTAAATTAGTCAGGTAGGGAAGATGGAGGATTGTTCTACTGGCGCATGACCCGCTCCCCCACCCCCCTTCATTCATGCTGAATCCGGAACAATATGAGGAAGGCAGCTTGTACTGCAAATAGATGTCTTAAGTAAATTGTTTCTCGAGCATATATCGACCAAACTGAGCGTGGAAGAGAGATCATGCCTAATGCATAAAGCATGCGGAAGACTTTCAAATTCTATTCAAGAGGACACACTTCTAAAGTCACCCAGCTTCCTTAGGGTCGAACACATATGTGGATGCTCTTAAGAGAAGGAAGATGGTTTGTTTCTAGGGCGAATGGTATTTCTTTCAAGTAACACCAAAACATTCATTCACACTGCAGTTGGCCTGGTCTGCCACAGACGCGAGGGAGGGAATGAATGCGGGTAGTCAGTTAAACATGAAAGTCTGAAAGTACTAAAGGGAGGAAGGGATGGATGAACCTGGGTGGCTGTCGTATCGCTATGAAAAATCATACGAAGCTCTTAAGATGCTAGAGCCTGAAGTTTACTACTAGGCAAGTGATCACAAATCAAACAGATTTCCAAGGCATGAGTTGAAGTTAGCTGGACCACATGAGTTAGAACAGCTAAGCTACAGTGCTTAATTTGAGCCGGTGGTATTCGGTGGGGGGGCACCAGCACTTATTTTTGAGGGCCGGCACTTATTTTTCTGCACCAGGCATTTACTGTGAGCAAAAGATGCATATAGGAAAGATGATGGAAGAGAAAAAGGAAAAAGCATCACAAAGGGAGAAAGCATAAAGTTGCAAGAGTGAGCTGAAGGGACAGGGAGTGGCTGTAAATAGATTAAAGAGGCCTGAGGTGGCTTTAGGATTAGGCTGCATCAATATTCTGTGCTTGGACATTTAACTACATCAGTTGCGTGTTTCAAAGGAGAGCTTTGGGCACCGGCAGGTTGTCATTTACAAATTAAGCACTGAACAGTTAGCATAACAGTTACATCCTGAGCTCGAAGCTTCTTTGAACTGGAGAATACAAACGTATAGGACAACCAAAAAGAAGGTTAAGGACAAAGGGACAGATTTAAGAGCCCCTTGTGCCAAATTAGCGCCACCTTAGTGTCATTTTTTTTTTTTAAAGAGGCACTAAGGAGGCCTGTTCCCCGCACCATATTTACAAATTGTCGCAATGCATGCATTTCACCACTATTAAACCCCATGCGCCAGGCATAATGTATGCAAGGGGGGGCGGTCCCCGTTAGGGCGGCCCAAAAAATGGTGCAAAGATATCTAACAGATGTCTTTGCACAATTTTGTGCGGCATTTTTAACGCTTGCACAGAGCAGGTGTTAAAAGGAGGCACAACATTGTTTAAAATGGGACTCAATGTGCTTTGCAGGATTAACGTCAAAAATTTTTACGCTAATCCTGTAAAGCACCAAACTAGCGTAAAAAAGTTTGACTCTAGTTCCCTAACTACCACTATGGTGCACCGTATTTTAAATACGGCACACACATGGTAGCATTAGGGGGCACTTAGATGCGCAAGAAAAGTGGCGCTGCATTGGATGCAGCACCACTTTTCTTAAATCAGACCCAAAGTTCGTGTAGGCAAAGCTTTCAGGCGCTACATTTCTGTAACCCTTTTCACTGCTAGATAGATACTACAAGATTCCATCTGGATTCCTCACTCAACCAGGAGGAAACTTAAAAAAAGGTCATAATTCTCTGAAAAAAAATCTTTACCTCGTATTACAGAGCCAAGTGGCCACACACCTCCAGCTTTGCATAATATGTATTTGTGAAATATTTCCTGGCCTCTCACAAGATATCTATCCTTCTCACACAAAGCACAAGTTAATCTGAGGTGAATCTTCGGGTAGCCTAGTTCAACAACTGAGCTGTGGGATGGAAAAGTCCTTTATGATCAAAGACCTGTTCCTCTGAGGAACTGGGAAAGAAGGTAAATAAAACCAAGTACACAAACAGGCAGGATGAATGAGACACAACGCCTTTCGCCATCTATCATCTACTTCTCTGGAGTCTGAAAACAATACTAAGGGCAATTGTTTTGGGGGAAAATGCATTATTACATTTTTGATCCGAAGTACCCGACCATTCGGAATATGTAAAGGTAACACTTGATGTACTAGGCTGATGCACAAAGGACCACAAATAGGATCCCATGTGAAGAACCAGAACAGAAGTCATGTTTCAATGTAGATCTCAATTGTGAAGAGTTTAAACAGCCTGGTTAGGAATTACCACTGAGGTGGTCATTACGAGTCTGGCAGTCCTTGGACCGCCAGACTCGTGATGGAGGTTGGACCACTGCACAAGCAGTGGTCCAACCTCCATATAATGACTGTGGTGGAGCCCCCACAGTCTGACCGCCGGCACTAGCAGGTTGCCACCAGTCAACAGCCTGGCGGTGTCGGCGGTTGCAGTCTGCCAGGGCAGCACTGCAAGCAGCGCTGCCCTGGTGATTATGAGTCGGGGAAAGACATGATATGGGAAAGACGGAGGAAGAGAACAACAAAAAAGTGTCACAATAGGAGAAGGCAGAAAGCTGCAAGAGTGAGCTGAAGGGGCAGGGAGTGGCTGTAAAGGGATTGAAGAGGCCTGAGATGGTTTCAGGATTAGGCTGCCTCAGTATTCTGTATTTGCACATTTAATTGCAGCAGCCGCAAGTTTAAAAAGAGGGCTGTGGGCACCGGCACATTTTTATTTACAAAATAATCACTGGCTCTCCCCTCGTATTTTTTAACATTTACGTGAGGCCTTAGGACAACCTTATCCGAACAGACCTTAGACCATAAAGGTATGCTGAGGACATAGAGTTCCTGTTACATCTGGATGGAAATCCCAATACACACCAGCCTTTTAACTGATGCTGAAATTCATCTGATAGTGGGTGGGCAGCAACAAGCTCAATCTGAAAAAGGAGAAAAGGGAAAATTTGAATATTGGTGGCAGCCATGATTTACAGCTAGATACCTACTCTCTGGCAGAGGTGAGCCCTCTATCCCATCCCTCTAAATAAGGAAAGCCTTTGGGTCTCAAAATTGATATGGAGCTACCTCGAGCCTCAGCCTATACCTTTCACCTGAGGACACTGAGAAAGGATCTTCTATTTCCGTCAGAAGAGAGAGGAAATGCTGTCTCCAATCACAGTAACTCGCACTTGGATTCTGCCGATTCCCTTTGTTTGGGACTCTTGGACTATCTACTTCATAAACTCCAAGTCACCCAATACACGGCTGCTCATTTGATTTTAGGGACATCTAGATACTCCTGTGCTCCAACCTCACTCTTACACCATCATTGGTTACTGACAAAGCAACATATTCTATTTTAAGGGTCTTTGTATTGTACACACGGCGCTAGTTGACAAGGCGGGCGCTAGTTGACAAGGCCGCATCTGTCTCGAGAAGCTGTTTTAAGAGGTATCTCCCTGAAAGCACTTTGTGATCCTCCTCTGGTAATTTACTAGTTGTTCCTACAATCAACAAACACAAAGTTGGTGGCTGAAGATGTGCTTGGCCACGCTCTGGAATTTTACTCAAGACACTATCCACCAGGAAAGATGTCTTCTTGCGCTGAGACGATCTTCTAATGCCTGGCTCTTCTGCCAGCATTTGATTTATCATTAAATCTGTTCTTCCTTAGCGATCACACTGTTTCAGCGCCAAGAAACGCGTGGTGGTCGTGCACTTTAGGCATTTTTTTTAAACATAACTGTTGACCAGACCTGGAATGGGCCTCACGCTGAAGCTCTTTCTACTGGTAACGGGAACTGGAGTCAAACTGCATACTCAGTTGGGAGCTAGAATGGGAATCCTGCCTATTAACTCTGTATTCAGGACCGTAGTCATTTTACTGCTCTCTCTCCCTCTCTCTCTCCCTCTCGATAGCTCAAATTGAAATGTCCTCCTGGGGCTCCAGTGGGGGAAAGAGCACTAACAACGCAGTCAATGCAAAGCTAATCATTGTCCACGCTGCCATTACTACGCATATGTGTTTACTACGCATGCGTTTAGCATGCCTTTTTACAACTAAATTTGTTGTAAAAGCATGCGTGGTAAAGGCAAGCGTGGTAAAGACGTGGTCGTTGTAGAGACTACGTTGTAAAGGAATACCTGATATGCACATGCGTTGTTCCATCATACATCCCAATGGGGGAAAGAGCACTAACAACGCAGTCAATGCAACGCTAATCATTGTCCACGCTGCCATTACTACGCATATGGGTTTGCTACCCTTGGTAAGGGAAGAGAGAGCAGTCTGGGTGGAACAGGAAGGAGCAGCAACCAGAGGAGAGAGAGGTAAGTGGGGCCGGGTTTGGAGGGAGGGGGCATTTGGGGTAGTTTTTAGGACAGGGTCGGGGGGTTAGAGTAGTTTTTAGGACAGAGTGAGGAAGGTTTTAGGGTTCGGGGGGGGGTCAGGGTCATTTTTAAGGCAGGGCGGGGTAGGTTTCAGGACAGGGCAGAGTAGCTTTTAAAGTTTAGGGTGTGGCGGTGTAGTTTTTAGGACAGGGCAGGGTAGGTTTTAGGGTGAGGGTGGGGGGTCGGGGTAGTTTTTAGGCCAGGCTGGGGTAGGTTTTAGGACAGGGCAGGGTAGCTTGTAGGATTTAGGGTGAAGGCGGGGTGGGGGTAGTTTTTAGGATAGGGCGGTGTAGGTTTTAGGGTTCAGGGCGGGGTCGGGTAGTTTTTAGGACAGGGAAGGTTTTAGGGTTTATGGTGGGGTAGTTTTTAGGACAGGGCAGGGTAAGTTTTAGGGTTTAGAGCGGGGGTCGGGTAGTTTTTAGGACAGGGCAGGGTAGATTTTAGGGCAGGGTAGCTTTTAGGGTTTAGGACACGGGAGGGGTAGGTTTTAGGACAGAGTAGGTTTTAGGGTTTTAGCGGGGGTCATGGTAGTTTTTAGAACAGGGCGGTTAGATTTTAGGACAGGGTAGATTTTAGGTTTTAGGGCTGGGGGTCTGGGTAGTTTTTAGAACAGGGTGTTTTTTTTTTTTTTTAGGTCAGCGTAAGTGTTACGGTTTAGGGCAGGGGGCCGGGGTAGTTTTTAGGACAGGGTGGGGTAGGTTTTAGGACAGGGCAGGGTAGCTTTTCGAGTTTAGGGCGGAGGGTCGGGGTAGTTTATAGGACGGGATGGGGTAGGTTTTAAGACAGGGCAGGGTTTAGGGCGGGGAGTCGGGGTAGTTTTTAGGACAGGGAGTGGGTTTTAGGACAGAGCAGGGTAGCTTTTAGGGTTTAGGGCAGGGGGTCGGGTAGTTTTTAGGACAGGACATGGTAGGTTTTACGGTTTAGAGCGGGGGTCAAGGTAGTTTTTAGGACAGGGAGGGGTAGGTTTTCGGACAGGATAGATTTTAGGGTTTAGGGCTGGGGGGTCGGGTCATTTTTAGAAAAGGGTGGGATAGTTTTTAGGACAGCGTAGGTTTTAGGGGTTAGGACGGTGGGTCGTGGTCGTTTTTAGAACATGGTGGGGTAGGTTGCAGGACAAGGCAGGGTAGCTTTTGGAGTTTAGGGCGGAGGGTCGGGATAGTTTATAGGACGGGGTGGGGTAGATTTTAAGACAGGGCAGGCTAGCTTTTAGGGTTTGGGGCACTGGGTTGAGGTCTTTTTTAGGACAGGGTGGGGTAGGTTTTAGGACAGGACAGGGTAGCTTTTAGGGTGGGGGTGGGGTAGTTTTTAGGAGAGGGCAGAGTAGGTTTTAGGGTTTAGGGCAGTGGGTCAGGGTAATTTTTAGGACAGGGTGGGGTAATTTTTTGGACAGGGTAGGTTTTAGGGTTTAGGGCAGGGTGGGGGTAGTTTTTAGGGCAGGGCAGGATACATTTTAGGACAGGGCAGGGTAGCTTTTAGGGTGACGGTCAGGGTAGTTTTTATGACAGGGCGGGGTAGGTTTTAGCACAGGGCATGGTAGCTTTAAGGGTTTAGGGTGGGGGGTTGAGGTAGTTTTTAGGACAGGGAGGAGGAGTTTTTAGGACAGGGTAGGTTTTACGGCTTGGGGTGGGGGTCAGGGTAGGTTTCAGGGCAGGGTAGCTTTTAGGGTTTATGGTGGGGGCGGGGTGTCAGGGTCGTTTTTAGAACAGGCAGGGTAGGTTTTAGGGTTTAGGGCAGGAGTGGGAGGTCGGGTGTTTTTTAGGACAGGGTGGGGTAGTTTTTAGGACAGGGTAGGTTTTAGGGTTTGGGTGGGGTGAGGGCTCAGAGTAGTTTTTAGGATAGGGCGGGCTAGGTTTTAGAACAGGGTAGGGTAGGGCGAGGGGTTAGGGCTCAGGGCACGGGGTGGAAGGGACAGTTTTAAGGGCTTGGGCCGGTGGAGTATGGTGTCAGGTGTGGGGGAGGCAGGGCGGGAGAGAATTTACCACGCTTGTTCCTTTACCAAATATGCTTTTACAACTAAATTCGTTGTAAAAGAATGCGTGGTAAAGGCAAGCGTGGCAAAGACGTGGTCGCTGTAGAGACCGTGTTGTAAAAGTATGCGTGATATGCGCATGCGTTGTCCCACCATACATCCTCAAATGGGACGTTCCTATTTTGGATGGGATATCCTGTAGTTAGGTGTCAAACTGCTTCTCTCTTTGTTGGAGTTCGGAATGCAAACTCCCCGCTGCTCACAGTGCTGTGAGGTCGAATATAAATCATAGGGCGCCTCTCTCCTTTGAGAGCTAGAATGTGAATTATGCCACAGTGTTTTCTGCCAGAAGCTAGATTGGAAACCATGTTCCCACAGCCTGACCTTTTGGGGGCTAGAGGGGTATTTTGATGCTGCTGATGCACCAGGAGCTAGAATCGTGCCACCACTTACTCTTTTGGGAGCTAGAAATGGAAGAATGCTTGATCTGCTAGGAGTTTCAATGGAATTGCCCGCTGATTGTTTTGTAAAGTGTCGGGCCGGGGATTGCCTGCTGCTCGCTCAGATGGGCTGTAGAATGCGAAACGTACGGGCCTCCCAAGGAGCTAGGATGAGGGCTGGTCTAGCTCAGCCGGGATCTAGAATGGCAATCATTCAGCTCTCTCTGTAGGGAGTGATAATCCGGATAGCTGTACTGGCTGAGGCTAGAATGAGCCCTGAGTCGCTGTTCACTCTTTGGGTTCTAGAATGGGAATCATAATGGTCTCCCCAGTGTGAGCTAGAATGAGGATTGGTCTTGTGCGGCTGGCTCTAGAATCTCAACCCTACAGCTCTATCTGTAGGGAGCGAAAATCTGGATAGCTGACTCGCTGAGGCTAGGTTGAGACCTGAGCTGCTGCTCGCTCTTTGGGTTCTAGAATGGGAATTGCACTGGTCTCCCCAGTGGGAGCGAGAATGAGGATTGGTCTCGCTCAGCTGAGCTCTAGAATAGCCCTTTCACAGTATATCTATAGAGAGCAATAATCTGTCTAGCTGTACCGATTGAGGCTAGAATGAGAGCTCAGCTGCTGCTCGCTCTTTGGGTTCTAGAATCATAATTGTACTGGTCTCGCAGGTAGGAGCTAGAATGAGGATTGGTCTCGCTCAGCTGGTTTCTAGAACAGCAGTGTTACAGCTCTATCTGTAGGAAGCAATAATCTGGCTAGCTAAGGCTAGATTGAGACATGAGCTGCTGCTCACTCTCTGGGTTCTAGAATGGAAGTGATGCTGATATCCCCTTTGGGAGCTAGATCCAGTACGGATCTCCCGCTCGTTGTTTTTGGACCCAGACCAAAAATGTTGATGCTGCTCTCTACGTCAGGAGCTAGAATGATTTCGTTTTATTTTTCTTTCGGGAGACAGAAAGGAAGGCTTCTGCTGCAGGATTTGTTGGGTCTTTTGCTGGGAATTGTTCAACTGCATTGGAATGGTTGCTGCACGGTTAGTTGGGCTCCAGAACCAAAATACGGTTGTTTTATATACGAGAAACATATTTAGAACTGCTCGCCCGCTTGCGCGGTGGGAGCTAGCACAGATATGTGCAGAACTCTTTCTAGGAGCTAGAACGTGATGTTTGCTGTCCTCCGCTCTGCTGAAAGCTTGAACGGAAATCGTGCTGGTGCTCGATCAGTTGAGAAACATTTAACAAGCTAACAGGCTTCCCTTCTCTGGTCCTCGGTGTTTTCTCCCCCTTAGCGTGGCCCCTGCTTTCCTTCTCCAGCGACTGCTTTAGCCTGCTGACACTTTGGCTGCTCTGGAAACCCCGTGAACTGTTTGAGAAAGGTCAGATGGCTGGCATTTGAGCGCCGTTCCTGCCTCCTCTGGTCCCATTCCCTCTGCACGGTGCAGCAGCGCCCTCACATGGACAGACGCTGCATTCCTCCCCAGAAGGAATGGGAGCGTTCTGACGCAGAAATAGATGAGCGCGCACCCTTCCTTACAGACCGGACCGCTAGGACCATGTAACGTTCTTCTAGCCCCATCAAAGACACTTTGGGCATACGTGCCGCTACTTTTTTTTAGATATCTATGTAAGATGCACGTGTGCCGGCCATAGTGCCATGGACATTTCCGTAGTTGACAATAGAGGTGGGCGAGCTACTGAAACCTCGAGCCAGGCTCGATACTGAAGACTGGCTCTGGCTCAGCTCGAAGTCCTGATGTTTCCTCGAGCCGATAAGGAGCCGAGCTTTCAAGTGGCTTCGGCTTCCCACTCTCCTTCTACTTAGGACGTGGCGTTATGGCTAGAGCTAGAGACTTTGAAACTGGGAAACCAGGCTCGAGTATAGGCGTGAGCTAGACACTTTGAAACTTGGAAACCAGGCTCGAGTATATGCATTAACTCAACATCCTGAGATTCTAGACAAATCAGGGGCATTTTTACGTGCCCCTTGCGCTGCCATAACAGAATTTGTTTTACGTTGAGGTGGCCTTTCCCCAGTGCTAGATTTACAAAGTGGCACAATGCATGCATTGCGCCACTTTGCAACCCCTTGCACCACATTATGCCTGCTCCAGGTATAATGTATGCAGGGGCGTTCCCATGCAGGGAGGCTTGAATAAAATGGCACAGTGAAATTTACTAGATTTCATTGCATCATTTTTTCCGTCATTTTTAACACCTGCTTAAGGTGTTACTCAGTATGGCCAAATGGGTGCCGGTTCCTGACGGGGAGTTGAAGATGATCAGGGAATGTTCAGATAGCACCACAGTGTCCATCAACGCACCCAGTAACTAGGCACCCCTACCCAAGAGCATGGTTAGAGATGCTTTGGATAAGAAGAGGGATATACAGGAAGATGGAGAACCTGGAACAGACGAATATAGGGAAGACAGAACTTGGAACAGAAGAAAACGGGAGAGACAGACAGCCTGGCAGAGAAGGGAAGGGCAAGAAGAAGGGAAGGACGAGAAAGAGAGAACCTGCAACAGAATGAAGTAGGAGAAGCAGTAAACCTAGGACAGATTGGAATTAGGGAATAAAGAGAGATAGAACATTGAACAGAAAAGAGGCAGAGAACAGGAAAAAAAATCAAACATGAAAGAAGCAGGGAGAGAGAAGCTGGAAAATTAAAGTATTTGGGGTATAGGAGACCTAGAACAGAGGGAATACAGGGGGGATCCGAGAAACTGTAAAAAAAGGGATGTATAAGGGACAGAAACCTGAAATAAAAAGAAAGGAGAGGGAAAGGAGAACCTTTGAAGACATTCAATTGTAAAGGAAGCAGACGGGAGAGCTCATCAAAAGGAAGAAAACCAAAGAAGAGGGAACCTGGAAAAAAAGAGAAGAAGGGGAGAGCTAGAACCTAGAAGAGAAGGGAGGCAGGAGATGAGAACTTACAATTCAAAGATAGGTATGGGAAGGAGAAAACTTGGAGCAGTAAGGGGAAAGCTAGGAATCTGAGGAGGCAGTGGAGATAGTTTGGTTTCTGAGAAATAACGGGAAGCAGGGATGTTTGATGGGAATTTTGGATTCTCGAGGGGACAGATCATAATTTGAAAGAAAAGGTGGAGTGTTAGCGGGGTAGATGGATGGGAATTTGGGAAGGCGCATATGAGAACCAGAAGTCTTAGAGAGGAGGTGGGGGCTAAAATTGTAGAGAGGGCAAGGCATTGAGGGTTATGAGAAAAATAAGAACATTAAGGCAGAAGTGAAAGATTGGAAACAAGAAATGATAAAAATCTGGATAGAACACAAGAAGGGTTGCTGAGGACACATAATGGAGGATGGAATTGGGAAGAAGTGCAGTGCAAAGCAGGGGGAGGTGATGCTTGCCATGGATGAGTGGGTAAGATGTGGTGAGTTGACAGTGATTGAAGGAAGCTGTAAGGAAAGATGACAGATCAAAGCAGAGAGAATAAGAACGAGACAGTAGTGGGGACCTGCATAACCAGCAAAGAAATGTCAATGAATAGTTGTATTCCTAAAAGGATTACCTGATGAGGTGAAGGTTTCAGTAGCATATCAGTGACATAGAACCACCCTGTTGAAGGCATATAGTGTTCTGTATCCTTGCCTCAATCCCATTTGTCCTTGAATTATAGGGGTAGTGGGTCCATCATTATACCCGTGCCCTGAACCATCACACCCTAAAGGTTAAGGTATATTCATAAGTTTGCCAATCCCTGCCCACCCCTTCACCAGCCCAGAGGTGAAGGTCTATGCCAACCCTTGCGCCATCCATCCCCAGAGGTGAAGGTCTGTGGATCGTTGTGTCTACCACTGCCAAACTCTAAGGGTGAATATCAGTAGAGATACACTCCAGCATCTAAAGAACTGTCTTTATGTGTTTGCATTAGTTACCCATATATTCTGTCATGTTGCTTTGACCATAAGGTTTATCACTTCTTTCTAGGGCAGCCTAACCCTCACAATATTTCCCTTTACATTTTCAACACCTTGGCTGATCAGCAGTCCTTGCTAAAGTGGTGGCGTAACAGTAGCCTAGGAGCTGAAAGATCACTCACCTGATTCTAATGCCTATCAAAAGCACATAATAAAGCACTATGCATATGGAAATAATGTGTGTTTCAAGAGTTTTGCATCCTCATATTGCACGCTAGCTTAAAAGCCCCTGCTATATTTCTTAAACCTTCCATGAAAAATTGACTGTGACCTAACACTTCTGATTCTTGTCTTTTCTTTTAAAATGACCCTTTCCTTATGCTTGTTTGCCTTCATCTCCATTATTGTATTCCTGCAAATTCCCCATCATTTCAAAACGGATAACCTCTCTTTCTTTGAGAGGCATAGCCCTCTAACCTAGCAATAACTTATCTCCTCTAGCTCATCTATTAGTCCCACCAACAATCTGCATGAACTAACGCCTCTCCACTAAAGATCACACCTAACTCCTCTCAATGTAATCTTCCATGAAGAAACTGTAATGGTTTCCTTGATGGCAAAAGACCAATGACAATAGCCATTAATAATCATGTATTAACCACTAACCTTGTTTCTGGAGCAGCATGCTGCCCAATGTATAGCACTTCAGCGCCTAGTAAGGGGCAGTAAGCGCTATATAAATGCTATTACAATATAGTGCAAGAGGAGAGTGGGGGCTTGGCTGAGAAACCTTGCAGCCCAAGGTGGACACATTGCCAGGCTGAGACTTCAAACAGTGAATGGGTGCGACTGAAAGACCCAAAAGCCCACCTCAAAAACACACACTATGCATGCACTGTGTACAATTTAAAGGAACAGTCCGGTGACCCTGCAAACGATCTCAGACATGAATCTCAATTCAGACACCCCGCAGCCTCTCCAAATACACATATCATGCATAGACTGGGTACAGTTTGAAGGCACAACCCAGAGACACTGCAGCCTTTTGCAGACATGCATCTTCCTTTAGATATTCTGTACTGTGTGAGGGTACGTCTCAAGACCTTGTAGTCTATTCCAGACACACATCTCCCTGCAGACAATCTGTAGAATGAGAGGACACGTCTCAGAGACCCTGCAACATACTTCAAATAGACCCATCATGCATGACAGTGTACAGTTTGGAGGCAGCGTCCAGAGACCCAGCCATATATCTCAGGTGCAAATCTCCATGCATATGCTCTGTACAGTGTGAGTGTGAGTCTCAGAGGCCCTGCTACCTAGAATACAGTACCAAGCATGCACCTGGTACAGATTGAAGCACAGTCTGTGGAAAACATGCGCCTGAGACCCTGCAGTCTACTACAGAACGCAGCTCCATGCAGACACTCAGCACAGTGAGAGTCTCCATCGCTCAGACCCTAAAGAGCAGCTCAAGTAAACGTACCATGCGTGAAGTGTGAATAGTGTGAAGACAAGCCCAGAGACCTTGCAGCCTATCTCTGACAAGCATTTTTGTGTAGATACTATACAGTGTGAGGGTTCATCTCCCAAACCCTACAGACTTCTTTGAGTAAACATACCATGCATGCAGTGCGTACAATGTGGAGACACCACCCAGAGACCTTGCAGCCTATCTTTAACAAGCATCTGTATCTAGACACTACACAGTGTGAGAGTTCATCTCCCAGACCCTACAGACTACCTCGAGTAAACATACCATGCATGCAGTGTGTATAGTTTCAAGGAAAAGCCCAGAATCCCTGCAGTATCTCAGACACACATTTCCATGCAGACACTCTGTACAGTTTGAGGGGATGCCTTGGTGACCCTGCAGCCTGCCAGAAATACACATACCATGGATGCAATCTATATAATGACATGCCCCTGGGACCCTGTGGTCTATTTCAGACATGCAGCTCAGAGTTCACATACAATGCACAGTGTGAGTGGCCATCCCAACATGCTACAGCCTAGGTTGAGTAAACATACCATGTATACACTAGTTCCAGCAGAAGGATAAGAAATATCCCTCACATGTAGGGAATAAGTCCCCTCACACATGAAGCATTGTCTTTTTATTTGCACCACAGAAAGAAACCCTCACTATGGGTTTTCCTCTTTTGACAGAACGCCATGCCAATTCACTTCCAGTGGTAGGAGTGTTGAAGGCGTGGCTTGGCTCATCCCAAAGGTGGCATGGACCCTCGGCCTCGTGGCACAAGTCCAAAAACTGAAGTCGGGGAGACTAATCAAGTTAAACAGTATGTAAGTGGCATTGTGGAGCATGACATCACAGTGCGTGAAATCACAGATTGTGACAATGAATGTGGCATCACAGGAAGTGGCATCACAACCCAGGACCTCACAGGAACTGACATCCCAAGAGGTTACATCAGTTCTCAAGACCTCACCCGTTGTTTAGCAGGCCTATTATGAGCACATTTGAAAGCATTACAATATTTAACAAATGAGATTTTGCGTGGGGTTGTGCCAAAAATGTTGCACAACCCAGATGTAAAATCTGGTCCTCAACGTATGCATTCATTTTTAAAAACTCTGCCACAAAGTAAAATGCAACAAGGGGAAATGTGGCAGTAAATCTGTCCTGCTTAATTGGTTGCAAATTCTGCATTTCAAAATATTTTATGGGGTTAAGGTACCTGCTGCAGAGATATTTGTGTGCCAACTAAATCTCAGGGAATAATAATAAGATAACTCAGGAGGTTAACATATTTGCTCGCGAGATCAGTGTTTTTCTAGTCCCAGTTTTGAATCAAAGTAGCATTTAGGGTAATATGTCTCCTGCAAAGCACATTATGTAACACAAAGATAACAGATTTTTATTTTATGTAATTGGGTTACTGCTTTTAACACAGAGGCTCTTTTGTTACTTGCAGTTCATAAATTGTAATCCTTCTAATATAACACAGTGACCTATGAAGGACATGTGACTTTTACACCATGTTACCCTCACTGTTTTATGTAAGACATCCTGTGCTATTTCATATGTATGATTTATTGTCAATGTATGATATGTGCGTGTGATGTAAAGCGCTCTGACACCTTGCTTTGGCATGAGTAGTGCTATAAAAGAAATACAAAATAGTGGTATTTAAATTGTTATTTGTATAAATATTGGGACAGACCAACACAATTGACATTCTTACAGTGCAAGCATATCTCTTATATACAGGGACTGAACAAAGTCAAAGCATGCCTCTCTTAAGTAGCTATGAAGTGATAAGCTGTGTGCCTTTGTTTCCCCTCCATTGCATTTAGGTGAGAGGCTCGTGTTAGCCCCGAGCCAGGAAACTCCAACAACTTGAGGCCCGATGGCCCCTCAATTTCAGCCTTTGTTATGGGCCCAGCTGGAATCTGATAAGCCCCCTTGCGCCCTGCACACTGTAACTTGTTTGGCTCACCCACCGCTAATGAGCTAGGTATGACTAGTTAGAAATGCTGGAAGAGAATGGCAGAAAGACTTCAAGGAGGAGAGAGATACAGGAGAAGGTGAACCCATGGCTCTTATTAATTTGATTATTTGAGTATCAGTCTTTAGCAGTCCTGGAGGAAAATGGCTGAAAGGCTTCAAGGAGCAAAGACATACCAGAGAAGGTAAAACAAGGCCTCTTAAGAACTGATCGATTTGAGTATCATTCTTTAGCAGCCCTGGGGGGAAGTGAAAGAAAGGCTTCAAGGAGGACAGATAGAAAGGGGAAATTTAACCAGGTCCTCTAAGGAGTCAATATTCAACCAAAGTCAAAGCTGAAAAGGAGGATGGGGAACCTGTGGTCCACAGTCCAAACAGAGAGCCCCAGTCTGCTAGACAGAGTAATAGAGGTGACGTTACTGTCCCAAACTTAATTAGGAAGGTTCCTGCTTTTGTTGTATGTTTCACAACTAGGACAGCTTCCACATTAACAGTGTTTATGCATATTAAATGAAGCTGATCTAAAAGACCCGGCCAAGGACTTGTAGATTAATTTTTGCTGTTCCTAAGACAAGATTTCTATAGCCAGGTCATGGGTGCATGAAGAGTGTGGCTTACAGGATCTGTTACTCATCTTTAAGGCCCGTGCTTTACACATGCACTGATTAGGTCGAGAGAATAGTCAGAAGCGCTGCTGCTAGCATTAAATTCACATTATATACACACATACCCCTAAGGCAGTGCTCAGGCAAAATTAGGTAGCAACACTAATATCGTAAAATGCCATGTACTTAGATTGAGTAGACTCAGGGTAAACCTGAGGTTTGCTGCTTATCTCAGCTACATAAAGCGCAAGAGTTAGTCAGAAATGAATATATAACTCGGGTACCAAGATGTCTACCTGAATACATGGTTTTGTACAGACCAGAATTCATATCGCACGGCCAAGAAATACAGATGGTTATCTCGCGTGTGTATACTTTTGACACAGGCCTAGCCTCTAATCCCACATGCACATACCATGCACACAGTGATGCTGCCAGACAACATTGCAGGTACCCCCTTAACCTATCCCACAGGCACATAGGGCCTGATTATGACCCTGGCGGACGGCGGAGGCCGTCCGCCAAGGTACCGCCGCTGAATGACCGCACCGCGGTCAAAAGACCGCGGCGGCCATTTAGACATTTCCTCTGGGCCGGCGGGCGCTCTCCAAAAGAGCGCCCGCCGGCCCAGAGGAAATGCCCCTGCAACGAGGACGCCGGCTCAGAATTGAGCCGGCGGAGTTGCAGGGGTGCGACGGGTGCAGTTGCACCCGTCGCGTATTTCAGTGTCTGCTTAGCAGACACTGAAATACTTTGCGGGGCCCTCTTACGGGGGCCCCTGCCGTGCCCATGCCATTGGCATGGGCACGGCAGGGGCCCCCAGGGGCCCCGCGGCACCCCCTACCGCCATCCTGTTCCTGGCGGGCGAACCGCCAGGAACAGGATGGCGGTAGGGGGTGTCAGAATCCCCCATGGCGGCGGGGGATTCTAAGGGCAGCGGTAAACCGGCGGGAGACCGCCGGTTTGCCTCTTCTGACCGCGGCCGAACCGCCGCGGTCAGAATGCCCTGCGGGGCACCGCCGGCCTCTCGGCGGTGCTCCCGCCGACCCTGGCCCCGGCGGTCTTAGACCGCCGGGGTCAGAATGACCCCCATAATGTTAGGCTACAGTGTGTTCTTATACACAACTCTTTGATGTCCTGAGGAAGTGCACTCTCCTGGCCTCTGAAATACATTTGAGCTAAGTATATGAGGGAGCTGTCAGGACATGGACCAGGGAAAGTGCTCTCTGTCTGAAATGTACCTGCACATCATGAAGATACACCTGCACTGTGCGGAAATGTTCTGTGACTGCGGCTTTTATTTTAGGTGCCCTCACTGTGCCCCAAACCAGGGTCGTCCAAAGGCACTGTTCTGTTGAAGATTACAGACTTCTGGCACCAATGCCTTGCACAGACCCTTATCATTAGGAAGGCATCCCAGTCTGAGTTGCACATTTTATGGGCATCACTAGGGAATGGGGATGCTCAAGATATTGAACATGCAGGGCGTGCAGACATTATGGACAGTGTGAAGTCATGATGTGTTCAGAAACCCTTCTGTCTATCTCTTAAGGACATACCATGCTGCTATTACTGTGTAAGGATTTTCAATGGTGACCATGCTGACTTTATCGTTTGTGTATGGAACCCTTGTCGCTTTGAGGACAAAGAATGTCTCAGACATCTTGCTGCCTATGTTCTACCAACCCCTTGGCCTTGGGATAGAGTACAGCGACCCTAGTGTGAACCACAATCGTTTATACTATGCCGATCACATGAACAGCGTGAGGAGTCTGCTACTTGTGTCACTGGCATCTGCCTTGGCCATAGGCAGCCTCATGCATGCCTTGTAGCAGCAAAGGTGCTTCCTCTCGCAGGTGCATGTTCACCCCATTGTCTGGTCTGTAGGATGGTTTGTACAAAAGTCCCTTCTTATCACAGATGCAGACGTTACTTCCCGCTCCTTGCCAATGCGGTGGCTTGGACCAGATAAATATCTGCTAATCAAGAGTCACAAAGCACCAAGTACCAGGACGCCTCAATGAGATCGATCGATCTATCTATCTATCTATCTATCTATCTATCTATCTATCTATCTATCTATCTATCTATCTATCTATCTATCTATCTATCTATCTATCAGCCAGCCAGCCAAGCCCTGCCTGCCTTGCTCCCTAAGTTAAACGCCAGCAGCACAGTTACGTGAGCCTAAATTCGGACCATGAGTTCGAATCCTCGCCGCCTGATTGAGTCTTCCATCTTTCAGAGGTCGGTAAATTGAGTTTCATTAAATTGGATGACAGGAACTCCTTTTACTTACATTGTTCAGAAACGACACGTGTGTGCAGTGCGGTAGTGAGAGCGCCTCGTGCCCTAATGCACGCAAATAAATTGTGCTTACTTCGGTTTGGTAGTGAAACAAACGCCACTAATTACGATGAAGTACCCCACTCGCAGCCCAGGGCGCGGGTGTCACTGCAGCTACTGCACCATTGATAGCTACTTCCCTGGAACTGGAGCGTGAAGCCCTATAAAAGCCCTTCTAGGCACTATAGCGAAACTAGCCCTATAGAAGCCGAACTAGTTACTATGCGTGTTTGCCTGAGATACTCGCCGGCCACCTCAGATGCACACAGGTTAGTTGTCCTCATTTTCTACAAGAGCAGGGCTTAGCCCAGATTTCCCCATATCTGGAATAACGAAGCCACAGAAAGAGGGGTAGGGCCAGTACACAGCACGTGTGGGTTCATGGAAGCACGCAGCCCTGCCTTCAGGTACCCGATTCTGTTCTCGTGACCCTTGTGTAACCAACATGTTCGCTGAGTGTGTGTGCGGATGGGAGGGTTCTTGGGAAGAGTAACACGAGTTGTGTATCTGAGGCAATAACCTTGGACAGGCACAGCCATTTGCAAAAAAATGTCCTAAACAACTAGATTCCCGAGTTTTCTGCCACAGTTTTATCGAAGTTGGAGGTGAAAGGGGCAATCCAGCAAGGGTCCTGCCACTGCCCAGGGGCCTAATGACTATTTAAGTGTTTGTGTATTACTAGGTTATTTCACACATGCTCCCTTCCTGGAAGCCTTTAGCACATGCATCATCTCCACTTTCTTTGAATTTGCATAACACGTCATATACCGTTCTCGTGCTACCTGGACATGTTTAAACTCTATAGAAAGCATATTGAAATATAGATGCATTTAGGCACTTCTTCCAATCTATGTGCTTAGAATCACACGATTCTTTTGTCGCCGGACGTGGAGCCGGGACGTCAGGACCCGAGTTCCGCAAGTAATCCACATCGCATTGGAGGGATGTATTCCAGGTTAGACTGTAAAGGCACCTGGCCACTTGCAGAGGGGCAGCCTTAGCCCACAGGGGGCGGACAGAAGGCGTCATTGTGGGACAGAAAGATAGGAGGACTACGCTGTGATTCTGAGACCGACTAGTGTTTATTTCAGTCCACAACTCCCCTGCAAACCAGAGCGAGTGCGGCTGAGGAAGAAGCATGCCCGGGCTTGTCGGGGAGGCAGGGTAAGCGCTCTCACAGGTCTGGAGGGAGCCGGGGAGCCCCAGGCGTGGAGGAGGGCTTTCGTGTGTAACCTCGACAGCTGATCTTGCAGAGCTCTCGAGTTTTCAAAGTTGTTAGCCGTGAGAAGTAATTTGCATATCGATGGGGTCACATAAAACGGTGTCACACAATCCTTGACCCTGGTGACTTCAGAGGAAGTCACAACTGGAAAATGATAAACATTTCTATCACACATATATAAAGAATAACACCAGCACTTCAATAAAGTCCACGAAGAAAACTACTGATAGTTCATATGTGCAAAGCCTTAAATTGAAAAGTCACTGGACATACTCCTGAACAAAAGACAGCTTGGTCCTTGCACAAGAAGGATGGTTCTCACACCAGGCAGCCTTCCAGGCTTCTCTTTCTGGACAGTCTCTTGTTCTACAGGGCCAGATGCTCTCCTTTCTGTAGGCACACTGGGTTCTAAGTACTAAGCAGACCCACATCTTCTCAACCAATTTGCTCAGACTTCCGATCATGTCCCATCAGTTCGGGGAGTCTGCTTTTCCCACACCAGATCTGAATCACAGCAGTTCCTTGACTGCTCTGCAGAACACTTCCTTCCTTTATCAAGATACACTTGCCGGATTCCAATCATCTCAACACAGGGGGATGGTTAGGATTCCTCCTTTATGCATATTTTGCAGACAGGGCATGTTGATCCACTCTCTAAAGTCTAGAACCAGTTTGAGGTGATTCCCTTCAAATGTCATTTTCAGGCTGCAGCTCAGGCACAGCCTTTGCGAAAGGAAATGTCTCTCCAGGTAGGTACTGATGATACTAGTTCAAAGCAGACATATCCAAAACTTGGGCACAATGAAGAGTGAAGTCTCTGCACCTGGCTGTAATCAGCCTTCCTGAAGTAGTAGTCAGCGAAAGTCAAAAGCACAGACTCTGCCTAAAAACTTCTTCACCTTTGAATAACATAATCTACTGACTCATCCCACCCTGTACCATCTACCAAATGGCAGTGCTCAGGAAAGACTAATCATCAGTCTCATGTTAAAATGTCCTCATACAATTTCTAAGAGAATCCTTGTCTTCATCCCCCCTCGCTTCAGTGTACGGTTCTCCTGCCTTCAGCTTCAGTGATGCTGGCCATTTACTTCCAATGTCCGGGGAAGCTGTATCCCTTCCTCCATCTTGTGCTATGTCAAACCAGGGTCTATCCAGAATTGATCTCACTGGTCCCAGCAAAAACACTCTCACCACAACACCGAATCCAGCAACCAACCATACCATGGATACACATATCTGACACACATACTGGATGTCAGCGTGAGGGTCTGGGTGCCATATTAAAGTGTAACTTTACATGTTTGGGGCTGGTAGCGACACTCTCCCTGAAAAAGGGAAAAAAGGTCTATTCAGCTTTAACAATTCAGAGTAGTTGGCATGCTGCCATCACACCTTCATGTCAACAACCCAGGACATGGATAATAGTCCGAAGTCAGCAAGAACGGTACACTTGGTGAGCCCTTCGAGGCCCCTGAGCAGGTTCTGGATTTTGGAATTACCATGAACAGGCCAAGGTCCCAGTACACATGCTAGATTTGCATGCCAGCTGAGCAAAATAAAACCAGGATATCAGTTTCACATCAAGTTTGGTCACTCAGAGCAACAGTAAATACCACTTTACCATGCAGGGAACATTCCCTCCCCAAGTGGTAATTTAAACCTCTCACACTGCAAGTCAAATAAGTTTCTGTGCACAATAGTTTATGGCTTTTCAGAAGTTAGTAGCACAGGTGTTGCAGGACAAGGTGCATGTATTTTCTCAACTGAGTTCAGAGACTACGTGGGATGCCTAATACTAAATCATGTGTATGCTTTTAATCAATGCTTCGTACAGCAGAACAGGCCTCACTTTACAGTAGTTAAGCTTAGCTCCTCTTCACTGATAGTTTTCAACAACAAAATATCTAATCCATCTTAAAAGCTCAAAGTAATAGGAGGACAATCTAGCCAGCTGTTGGGAAAAAATTATTGCACATTAGCAACTAAAGTATTATTACTGGTTATATATATATATTTTTGATGGGGAGGGACATAACTAAAATTCTGCCTATCCAACAGGGTACAATAGTTTTTCATACATTACTATATTTCAGTGGTGGCATTCTTCAACTCTAAAACCACAAATGGCTTGGTTATTCCTAGGAAAATGAGTTCTGCCAAATGAAACAGCCAAGATTTTCACTCTCTGGCCTCTGGTATCTGAACCTTTGAGGTGGCTTAAGCCTCCCTAATGAAATGTCACTCACTGTCAACCCCGGCCTGTCCTTTAGGGCGGAGTGGCCACCCCCACCACCTTTTGCCCCTCATGAGTTTGCCTCTCAGGCTGAGCAAATGTCAGCTTGACAGACACTCTTCATGTTCAGATCAGGCAGACAGGCACAAGGCATGTGCGATTTGGACAGACTGAGCTGAACTTTGCTGGGCTGAAGAGGGCACAGCTCGTATGGGCGCGACCTCCTCTACTCAGCAAAGGTGCCTCGTGGCCCTTCCTTTCGGTGACGAGTCAATAGTCAATACTCTGACCTGGGTGCTTCAGGTTTAAGCCCTGAAGCGTCCAGGGCGAGTGTCAATCAGTGACACCTCGTCACAGAGTGGGGTGGGATCAGAAGTCTCACTGACCCCATCCCACTCTGTGATAAAGGCAGCAGTCCCAACCCTCCTGGGACCTCCGAGGCAGAGCTGAAGGTAAGTGTGTGTATGTGTTTTTTTAAATGAATGTTTGGTGCATGCGTGTATGTTTGAATATGTGATGAGTGTTGTGAATGGATATGTGTGTGCGCATGTGTGTGAATGAATGAGGGTGTGTGCTTTCCCCCCACCCTCTCCCTCCTAAAATTACTGACCGCCACTGCTCACTGTACTGTGTATTTAAATTGGATAAGGAGCTGTAACCTGTAGTGCTGTCTTTAAAAGTAAGAACTGCTGCCTCTGGACAGGAAGGGTAAAGGGTGCTGTGTAGGTTGTAGAGGTAATGTGCACTGTACATGGTGCAGGTGTGTATTATGTCAAGCACAGATTATAAGATTATGGGGGTTATTCTAATTTTGGAGGAGTGTTAATCCGTCCCAAAAGTGACGGTAAAGCGACGGATATACCACCAGCCGTATTACGAGTTCCATAGGATATAATGGACTCGTAATACGGCTGGTGGTAAATCCGTCACTTTTGCGTCACTTTTGGGACGGATTAACACCTCCTCCAAAGTTAGAATAACCCCCTATATCTGCAGTCATTTGCTGTACGGTGACGGGGATCCAATCTGGATCACCTGTGTGCCAGTGCTATTTAAGATGCTGGTGAAGAGATCCTGACAGACAGCGATGTGAACTGGAGGTCTTCTTCAGTGCATTCCCGAGGTCCTTTGAAGAGGACACCAAACTACAGGGTGTGGGAGGTCAGAGACAGAGGACCCCTTATAAGTGGAGGGAGAGTGCTTGAGCACTTCTTGCTCCATTCTTGCCCCAGAGGAATTATACACAACACCTTGAGGGTAGCTGCATGCCTGAGCTTTTGTGCCTTTTTTAGGCTGCACTGGCAGAGAGCTCCCAACCCCATTCCTCACTTTTTTCAACACTAGAGGACAATGAATGAAAAAGAAAGCAACTTTGAAAAGAAGGAGTACCCCATAAGGTCTTGACGGCCCTGCAAAAAATTACATGTTCAACTGTGGAGACTTCAGAAGGAAAAGGCAACCACAAAGTGTGTTGTTTGGTTCTGGGGTGCGGGGCACCTCGAGTTGTGGTACGAAGAATGTTGACATCATAAATCTCTTAGGGCAGAGAATTAGTGACCCTGGGACAGGTCGGGGTGTGGTTCAGGAGCTGAAAGGGGCTAGCTTGCACGAAAACTGAGGGAGTGTTGGATCCTTTGTGATTTGAGCTTAGAGTCATTGCTTGCAAACTGATGTATAAGTGGAAATATATGTTTATGTTTACATGTTTATATTACGTGTGTCCCAGCCAATACGCTTGTTTGTTATAAAGTGTGACAAACATGTCTACAGTAAAGCCCATAGCGCTATGGTTCAGCATGTCACATGCATTGCCAAAGGCAGTAGGCCTTCATCATTGCTCTTGTGCTAAACTGTAAAAATCTGTTGGCTTGATGCTTCATTGGTTATCTGCAAGAGTTTTAAAATACAGGCCCCACTTTGATTGTGATTACTGTTTGGTAAATGAGTTTGCCAACTGTTCATTGCATATGCACATATATATCTGAGTTCCAATGCAAGTCAATCCTTCTCAGAGGTAGAGTATCAAGAAAAGGGCTAGCTCAAAGCCACAGAGTAGGAGAGATGAAGTGTGACCCATCTTATAGACACTCAAAGGCGTCGTATGTACTATGCATACATCTTAAACACCAAGGACTAGAACATGGAGTGTCGACCTGTGTTATAAAAATACTGAGACATTTCATCTAGTATGGGCTTGTCTTACAGAAACTCACAGACGTAGAATGGTGGCTCGACGCTTTTCCTGATGCATAGTGTACAGCACGGAGAGTGAACCTATGTTAAAAAAACAAGGTGCGTGTTTTGATATCACAAACACTTTTTGGGGTGTTGGATCTATTTTTCAAGTGCATGCAGTGAACTGCTTAGACACATAACACCGCTATTAAGAGGTATGAGTAAAGTGTCATTCCATATTATAAGCACTCACATGCATAGTATGGAACTCATCTAACAGACACTCAGAAGCTGAACATGGCAAGGACATTGTATCCTTATAGTACTTTGATATTTGAAATTGGCATATTGCTATTCCAGAGCATATTCCTTCAGCTGATGCATACTCTTAAGATTGCAGCAAAAATGTTTTTCTTTAAACTTATAAGCTCAAAAGTTATTATGAATAAAGCAAAACTAAGTACAATACAGCTACTGGTTCGCTAAAAATGTTAACTGATCTCCTTTGAATGTTTCTCACTGTACTCTGGGAAGTAAGGCTTAAGGTCCAGCTAGGTATGATGCAGCTTTCCATGTTCCATGGTTTACATTTGTATGGCTAAATGTTCCCCACACTTGTTTTCACTTAGTGTTCTTCCACTGAATAGACCAATGTGCCAACTCTAGAGTGCTGCAATGAATGTCTTGTCTTCAACTCTCTCTAACTGAGGAGCACCAAAAGTGCTCCATCTATCATACCCTATGAGAACTTTCCTTAATTTCTCTGTCTGTTGTGACTGCTCAGTTGATTGTAGCTTTCTTAGTCATGGCCCCAAAACTATTACTGTAGTTATGGCAATGAGGTCTCTTAAACCTTATCTGTTGCAAATAATTTGGCTCCCTATAATATAACCATTCCTTTCAACTATGTGTAGGAGCCTGTATAGATAAGGCCTATAACACTTGCTAAAGGTTGGAGATACTTAAAGCCAGATTTAATAAGGTTTTGGGTCAGCCGTGCACCACTCAAGGGGAGCAAAGGAGACACAAAACCTAAGTGAGTTTTATCAAGCTACACATAGAAAGAGGAAAATACCTTTGAGGATTGTTTTTCTGCAGGAAGACCCCTTTTGCACAAAAGCATGCCCCAGAACAGGGAAAGTACAGAAACGTGCCGTAGTATACGGCACATTCCTGGCCTTTCTCTTTAATGCAGCGCAGCCCAGCACACCAAGGTGGATTGCTGTGTTGCGTTGCATGAATTTTTAGTAAATATGGCACTTAGAACATTGGGTTTATCCAATGTAGGACCATGATATGTCCATAACACTCCACACATACCATGAGATGGGATGCAGATTGATCTAATTTTAAAGAAGTTGGTTCTGAGACGTCTGACTTGTGAATGAAACACACATCCTCTAGCTAAGGCTAGATATCACTAATTAATAATCATGAAATACTTCATGGAAATGCCTTCTCCTCTGAGTGGCTGGCCATCTAAAAGTCAAAACACACCTTTGTGCTAATTGGGAGCTGAAGTCATAATATGTTCAGATCCTCTGCAGTCCCTACTTTGTAGAACAATTCTATGAAGACTTGTAATAGACCTTGTGGGTGATTCCTAAGTATCTAGTAGTAGACTTCCCATTTACAACCAGCCACTACCAAGCTGGGAGTAATTGTGCTTGGACCTGACTTGCATGCCTGTCTGCCTGCTCAAGAGTTGTTCTGTGGACAGGGAAGCACCAAAGAGAATGTTTTACCGCACTCAAGGCCCTGTTTGTAAAATAAGTTTATCTGAATAATATTGGACTTTTAACCTAAAACAGTAAATTGCAAAAACCCCATTCAGCTACCTTAGAAAATCCTGCCAGGCTTCAAAGAACTGTTGAGCTAAATTGGTTGAGCCCTCTGGAATACACCGAATAGCCTCACTGTACATTAGATCTACTGACTCTCTATGTTCATGGGTGATTTTCCCAAATACCCTAAAATTGATGGCTTTGCAGAGAGTATGAAACAAGCATTACTGGATGTCTGCCCATAGCAGACATTGGCAAGGGCAAACTATTGGTGGAAGCTGCCATTTTCTATTACATTATACAATACTATTTAAGAACAGTTGGTTTTTACACCTTGTAATTTCTAGATACGAGTTGTTTTTACTTTTGTTTCTGATTTCACCTGTTTTTGTCAAAATATGCATCAAAGAACTAATCAATTAGAATACCTGTCTCTGAGCAGTTGTGTTGTATCTGTGACCACACTACACACCACTTGTGGGAGTAATCTTTGGGTATTCTGCAACATCTTTCTGAAGAGACAGTACAATAGATCCTTGACTAATTTTTAAAGGCAACAGAATCCATAGACAAAAGACGTCATGTTCTAATATTCCAAATACAAAATTCTAAATTGTGACCAATGATGATTCACAATTTATGTTTTCCTATTTGGAATGTAATAACATGGATTTGGATGAATGTGTCACAATTTGCGCACCGACTTCTACCAAATGCATTGGTATTTTGTGAGCCGACGTATGTATTAATAGGCCTGTTCACAAAATACCACATCGTAGTGGATCACTATTCCATCTACTTCATTAATATACATGAGGTAGGTTGCAACCTGCAACCCACTACAATTGGCTAAAGTCAAAGGCACAGGGCCTGCTGCATTTATCAGCCAACCATATCTGTGATTGCTTTTAAATAAAACAATCTTTTTTTTAAAGCTGCTCGTTTCCCTAAAAGGAAAATGGGAAGTGTTTAAAAAAAATGAAAATGTTAAAAACATTTGTCACATTTGTGAAAGGCTTACTACCTCCTTTGAGCAGGTGGTAAAATGTTAATGTTTTGCAACTGCATTTTGGTTGCAAAACATTAATACATACCTTAAGGAATATGTATTTGGAAGGAATGCCCTTAACACGTCCCGTAGCATGTTACTGAATCTCAATTTGAATTTTGTGAAAACAAAAATGCTATTTGTGTGTCAAAGCCTCTGATTTTACAAATTGGAGCCTTGTAATTGTAAAATTGCTTTGTACATGAGTTCCCCACTTTCTAAGGAGAGCAAACATTCTGACCCTTAATAGCTTTCTGCAATCAATAGACCTCGAATAAAGTAAACTACCAGGGTGTTAACAATTAAGAACCCTTCCCAGATATTGTTACTCTGCCCTGGGAAGGCTTTCCCTGGGTGGAGGTTAGGTGTTCCCACACATACACCCATGGATATTGACAAATTCCCAGATTTACCAACACAGGTAAACCTGGGAATGCATCAGAAAGCTACGCCTTCCCAGGAGAGCCACAGCAAGGAGAAATATATCTCTCCTCAGAGTTTCCTCTTTCAAAGGAAAATGGCTCTAAGGATTCCATCTTCCTACACAAAAAATATCCTGCCTACAACTCAGGCACCCTTGCACCATGGCGATAGGGTGCCTGCGTTGGCACCAGGCAGCATATTGGGTGCCAACGCAAGGCGAGGACATGAATGCGCCCTATAATGTTAAATATGGCACATTCCTGCCCTCTCCCTTTCATGTAACGCAGCGCAGTGAGGTGTATTTTTGTTTTACGCTGCATGGTCATATGATAAGTCTGGCCCTAAACCCTGATGGATTTGTGGAAGTGCTTTTTGTCTAGCTGTAAACAAATTTTACATATGCACCTATATTTAAAACTTAGGGTAAAGTAATTCATTATTTGGCATGAAAATGGGTTTGATCTCAGTGTCACGTCGAGAAGGAAAACCACTAGGGAGTGGGATGGAAAACTGTTAAAAGTTAATTCTAGAAGACTGCAGTTTGTTTGTTTCTAGCTATGTAGTGTTAACTCATTAAGTGCGTGCGTCGGCCAGTGGCACAGGAAACGCCCCTAGGCACCAGGGATCTTCTTGGGGGGGGGGGTCGGCTCCCTTGTAAATGGCCGCCCCGTGGGAGCACTAATTTAAAAAAAAAAGTTTGGATTGCTTTGGGGGCGATCGCACCCCCAGATAAGAAAAAGTTAATTAAAAAAAAATATATAAAAAACAAAATGGCGGGGGCGGCCCTCTGAACACGGGCCAAACCCTGGGGGATCTCACAAGATTCTACTTTACCCTGGGGGGGTGATCGGGCCCCCCCAGGGAATATAAAAAATAAATAAAAATAGAACATTTTGGGGGTCAGTCCTTAGGCTGACCCTCTATGGGGCCATTTTATTTTTTATACATGTGTGTTTTGCCAAGGGAAAGCATACATGTATGAAAAAAATAAGTGATGTAGAGAGTTAGTCTCTCTCTCTCTCTCTCTCTCTCTCTCTGTATATATATATATATATATATATATATATATATATATATATATATATATATATATATATGACACATCTTTATAGATATGCGTGTGTGTATATATAATTATTATTATTATTATTTTTTTGGTTTGTTTCATGTGTTTTTTTCCGGGAGCCACAATTGGTCCCCCAGGGAAACCACACATATATAAAAGTGATATATATATATATATATATTTATATATCTTTTGTCTAGTGGCAGTTTTGATGCCATAAAGTAGCGCAGATGGTTTATTGTCCTGCTGCAAAGGATATACATTTATATGTATTTCGCTGAGTGGATTAGTAAAGGCAAGTGTTACCTGCGCTTTAAAACAAATGATATGCGAGGGGGACTATGGAGATATGAGGGGCACTTTTGCTGGGTGGTACTGAGGGGATTAGAAGAGGAGGTAATGTGAGGCAGAGCACCAAAAATGACTGTCGCACTGGGTGCCACCAGCGCTAAAGGCTGTGATGATGGGTATGTGGTAAGTGTTAGAAATTGGGTTTTTGGTTGGCAGTCAGGTTGCCCTCTGTCCAAGCAAGAACCTTCACTCTAGTCAGGGTAAGTCACACACAATCCAAAATCCGCCTGTGCCCACCCTCTGGTAGCTTGGCACGAGCAGTCAGGCTTAACTTAGAAGGCAATGTGTAAAGCATTTGTGCAATAAATCATACAACACCATAGCATAACACCACAAAAATACACCACACAGTGTTTAGAAAAATATATAATATTTATCTGGGTATCTTCAGGTCAAAACGATCAAAGTTGCAATATGAATTTGTAAAGATATCACTGAAAAGTGATATAAAGGCGGTCATTCTGACTGCGGCGGTCGTCGGTCGCCGCCCGCCAAGCGGTTCCCGCCGAAAGACCGCTCCGCGGTCAAAAGACCGTGGCGGCCATTCTGGCTTTCCCGCGGGGCCGGCGGGCGACCGCAAGAAGACCGCCGGCCGGTCCAGCGGGAAAGCCCCTTCAACAATGAAGCCGGCTTGGAATGGAGCCGGCGGAGTTGCAGGGGTGCGACGGGTGCAGTGGCACCAGTCGCGATTTTCACTGTCTGCAAAGCAGACAGTGAAAATCTTTGTGGGGCCCTGTTAGGGGGCCCCTGCACTGCCCATGCCAGTGGCATGGGCAGTGCAGGGGCCCCCAGGGGCCCCACGGCACCCGTTCCCGCCATCCTGGTTCTGGCGGTGGACACCGCCAGAAACAGGCTGGCGGGAAGACGGTCGGAACCCCCATGGCGGTGCTGCAAGCAGCGGCGCCATGGCGGATACCCTGGGCCAGCGGGAAACCGGCGGGAAACCGCCGGCTCCCCTTTTCTGACCGCCGCCCTCCGCCATGGCGGTCATGGACCGCCAGGGTCAGAATGACCCCCAAAGTGTCTGAAGTCTTTAGAAAGTAAACAAAGTCTCTTTCAAACACAGAGTACCTGGTTTCTGGTGGAAAATCTCCTCAGAGGGCCACCGGAGAAGAGATACGTGGAAAACTGGTGTGTGCGTCGATTTCTCCTCAGCACACACGGACTTGCGTCGTTATTTTCCACGCGGGGAGTCGTGCGTCGTTTTCCGGCGCGCGGACAGTCTCTTTCTGTGGTTCGCGGGGAGTACCAGATGTCAAGGGTCTGTGCGTGGATTTTCCTGCTTGTTTTCCGGCTGCGCGTCGTTCTGCGGAGCTGCGCGCCGAAGTTTCGATCTCACGGCAGGCGTCGCGTCGATTTCTCCTGGGGAGTCGGGCGGCGTTGTCCTTGCGAGGCCGTGCGTCAAAGTTTTGATCTCACGGCAGGCGTCGCGTCGATTTCTCCTGGGAAGTCAAGCGGCGTTGTCCTTGCGAGGCCGTGCGTCAAAGTTTCGATCTCACGGCAGGCGTCGCGTCGATTTCTCCCGGGAAGTCGGGCGGCGTTGTCCTTGCGAGGCGTGCGTCAAAGTTTCGGTCGTCCCGAAGGCGTCGCATCGATCAGCGTCGATGTGCGGCGTTTTTCTTGCCGCGGAACAAGCTGTGCGTCGAAAATTTCGGCGCACGGAGCGTCCCAGAGGAAGAGAGAAGTCTTTTTGGTCCTGAGACTTCAGGGAACAGGAGGCAAGCTCTATCCAAGCCCTTGGAGAGCACTTTTACAGCCAGACAAGAGTTCAGCAAGGCAGCAGGCCAACAGCAAGGCAGCAGTCCTTTGTAGAAAAGCAGACAGGTGAGTCCTTTGAGCAGCCAGGCAGTTCAGCAAGGCAGCAGGCCAACAGCAAGGCAGCAGTCCTTTGTAGAAAAGCAGACAGGTGAGTCCTTTGAGCAGCCAGGCAGTTCTTCTTGGCAGGATGTAGTTTCTGGTTCAGGTTTCTTCTCCAGCAAGTGTCTGATGAGGTAGGGCAGAGGCCCTATTTTATACTAAGTTGTGCCTTTCAAGTGGGGGTGACTTCAAAGAGTGTCTAAGAAATGCACCAAGCCCCCTTTCAGTTCAATCCTGTCTGCCAGAGTCCCAGTAGGGGGTGTGGCAGTCCTTTGTGTGAGGGCAGGCCCTCCACCCTCCCATCCCAGGAAGACCCATTAAAAATGCAGATGTATGCAAGTGAGGCTGAGTACCCTGTGTTTGGGGTGTGTCTGAGTGAATGCACAAGGAGCTGTCAACTAAACCTAGCCAGACGTGGAATGAAGGGCACAACAAGATTTTAGTGCAAAGAAATGCTCACTTTCTAAAAGTGGCATTTCTAGAATAGTAATATTAAATCCGACTTCACCAGTCAGCAGGACTTTATATTACCATTCTGGCCATACTAAATATGACCTTCCTGCTCCTTTCAGATCAGCAGCTGCCACTTCAACAGTGTATGAGGGCAGCCCCAATGTTAGCCTATGAAGGGAGCAGGCCTCACAGTAGTGTAAAAACGAATTTAGGAGTTTTACACTACCAGGACATATAACTACACAGGTACATGTCCTGCCTTTTACCTACACAGCACCCTGCTCTAGGGGTTACCTAGGGCACACATTAGGGATGACTTATATGTAGAAAAAGGGGAGTTCTAGGCTTGGCAAGTACTTTTAAATGCCAAGTCGAAGTGGCAGTGAAACTGCACACACAGGCCTTGCAATGGCAGGCCTGAGACAGGGTTAAGGGGTTACTGAAGTGGGTGGCACAACCAGTGCTGCAGGCCCACTAGCAGCATTTAATCTACAGGCCCTAGGCACATGTAGTGCACTCTACTAGGGACTTATAAGTAAATTAAATAGCCAATCATGGATAAACCAATCAATAGTACCATTTACACAGAAAGCATATGCACTTTAGCACTGGTTAGCAGTGGTAAAGTGCCCAGAGGTCAAAAGCCAACAACAACAGGTCAGAAAAAATAGGAGGAAGGAGGCAAAAAGTTTGGGGATGACCTGTCAAAAAGCCAGGTCCAACATGACCCCCTACCAGCCTTAAGCCAGGGGAGAACAATCACTATCCTGATGTACTTCCCTGTTTGAGGCGACAGAACAAGGACCCAGGCCCACAACAGCAGGGGCATGCTCCAGTTCTTCGCCTTCCTGACTCCAATTGGATCCCTCTGTCCATACTCTCAGGGCCCACTAAGCCAACCCATGGGGAACCTTTCTCCTTACCTGCGGATCCCATCTGTGCAGCACCTAACCTTACTTTGCTCACAGATGTATCCCAGGAGCAGGATAGTACCACCATGACCAACACAGTGGTGTTGCCCACTCTACCCCCGGGGTGTGACACTTGTCCCCTTTCCAGGGATAACTCTGTCCACCCGGACAGCAAGCCACAGTGGTTACTGACAGCTGCCAGGGATGGGAGCCAGGCCCCAGGCCTCTCAAAGCTCTCCCACCACTGTGGCTGTGGAGAGTGGGGGCGGTAGTCCCAGGTGCTGGGCACCCTTTAACCACTCTCCCTTCCACCAGGTCAGGGATGACAGCCTGAACCTGGTCCTCCCCTCTGGGGCTCTGTACCCTCCCTCCTGGAGCGGTACCCCCAGAGTCCAACATGGTCAGGGTGCTTATAGAAGTCGCCCTGTACCATTCCTCCACCAGTGCAGGGCTGTTAACCTGCAACTGGCCCTCCAACCTGGGGTCTGTACCTTCAGGTTGGACTAGGGCCCGGGGTGAGGCTTCCCTCCCCCTGCCCTCCCTTCTGGGGTCCAGCACCCTCCAACTAGGAGTGGCCTCCTCAGAAGACAACATGGTAGGGGCACTGTTATCAGTAGCCCCTCCCTCCAGGTCCGGGGGGACACACTGAACCTGGTCTTCCAGCCCAGGGTCTGTACCCTCAGACTGGATCACTGCCTGGCAAACCAGGACTTTCTGGGAGGCACACCTACCCCCCACCAGGTCAGAGTTTAACCTCTGCATCTGACCATTCAACTCAGAGTCACCACCCTGAAGTTGAACAATTGCCTGGCACGCCAGGACTTCCTGGAGGGCACACTGACCCTCCACCAGGTCAGAGTTTAACCTCTGAACCTGGTTCTCCAACCTAGGGTCACCACCTTGAGGTTGGGCAACTGCCTGGCACACCAGGACTTTCTGGGAGGCACACCTACCTCCCACCAGGTCAGAGGTTAACCCCTGAACCTGGTTCTCCAACCCAGGGTCACCACCCTGAGGTTGAACAATTGCTTGGCACGCCAGGACTTTCTGGGGGGCACACCTACCCCCCACCAGGTCAGAGTTTAACCTCTGAACCTGGGTATCCAACCCAGAGTCACAACCCTGAGGTTGAACCATTGCCTGGCATACCAGGACTTTCTGGGGGGCATACCTACCCCCCAACAGGTCAGAGTTTATCCTCTGAACCTGGTTAGCCAACCCAGAGTCACCACCCTGAGGTTGAACCATTGCCTGGCAGGCCAGGACTTCCAGGGAGGCACACCTACCTCCCACCAGGTCAGAGTTTAACCTCTGAGCCTGGTTCTCCAACCCAGGGTCACCACCCTGAGGTTGGGCAATTGCCTGGCACACCAGGACTTTCTGGGAGACACACCTACCTCCCACCAGGTCAGAGTTTAACCTCTGAACCTGGCCATCCAACCCAGTGTCAACACCCTGAGGTTGGACAACTGCCTGGCATGCCAGGACTTTCTGGGGGGCACACCTACCCCCCACCAGGTCAGAGTTTAACCTCTAAACCTGGCCATCCAACCCAGAGTCAACACCCTGAGGTTGGACAATTGCCTGGCACAGCAGGACTTCCTGGGGGGCACTCTCACCCCCCACAAGGGACACACCGTCCCCAAGGGCCACACAAGAGTCTGGTTGGCGCAGGTCTCCCGACCTCTGCCCATCCGGCAGAGTCTGGGTTTCCCCCAAACCAGAAACGGTTTCACCTAGGTCATTCCTGGGGGGCTCTGCTCTCAGAGCTGACCCCTGACTCTCAAGGTCCTCCACTGGGGTCTGCAACCCTCTCTCAACCCTATGTCTGGACTTCTGCACCCCCTCACTAGGAGGGGTACTGCCAGACACCAGAACTGTTGGGATGCTGGCTACAGTCACCCCCCCCCAAGTTCTTCTGACACTGCGGGGCTTCCCTCAAAAGGTGGCCCTACGGTACAGGCTAGGCTTCCCTCCTGGTGTTCCCTCATGGAACCCTCTAGGACCTGGGACCTACCTGGGACACTACAATCCTTTCCCACCTCACTCGGTTGGGAACCACCTAGACCACTCCCTTCAGGAGCACCCCCAAATGCCTCTTCAGACTCTCTGGTACTCACCCAGAAGTCTGCCTCCATTGTAAGTTCCCTGGGGTCAGAGAACTCACACTCCACCTGGTGTTGGCGTAGCTCTGGAAAATAAGGACCAGACATATGCTCTCCAGCAATTACATCACTCTGCCCTTCACATGTATTAACCACAGTACCCTTCACCCAACCATCCCGTGACTCAACCTTGAAAAAGCACTCTACATCACCCTTCTGAGACTGGTGAGACAGTATCTGACTGTCCCTGACACTCAACCCATACTCTTCTGGGATGTCTCTACACTCTATATCCAGGACGTCTACCAGGGGGGAACCCTTTTCTCTGTCACTCTCTGCTAGAGTCAGTAAAGTGTCCCTCCCCCCAGTAGGAATATGACTCCCTGTGCCAGTTCCCCAATCCTTCTCAGGGACCCTGTGCATAACGGGAACTACCTCATACCCTTGCACCGCCTGGGGTGTGTCAACTCCCTTCTTCAAGTTGGGCACCACATCTCTGGGCTTGTGCCCTTCTTCAGCAGTACTAGATGCAAGATTTTTGCTGCCACCATCTGAACTGGAAACAGCCCTTCCGGCTTCCAGTTTCAGCTCTTTACAGCTCAGCTCTTGAGCTGCAATCTTTTCTTCTTCCAGGGCTAAGAGACTTGCTGCCTCAGCCCTTTCAAGCTGCTCATCTAGCTCTTCCATACACCGCTCTAGAGCTAGGAGCCATTCATCTCTCACTGGTTCTCTTTCCTCATCTGAGTAGTCTTCCTCCTCATTTGAGCAGTCCCCCTCCTCATCTGAGGGGTACTTAGTCATTTATTTTTTTTCTGCCTCTCTCTCTGCCCATCTTTCTTCCCCCCAGACTATGTAGGCATGTAGCATTTCCATCTTAGTAAATCTCCTTGATACAGGAAGGCCCCATTTTCTGCAAAGCCTTCTTAGGTCAGCCTTTGTGAGGTGGTCAGTAGGCACAAAGAGTGAGTAGGTAAGCAATCTCATTGCTGATAAACGTCTTACTGACAAAAACCAAAATCCAAAGTCCAAAATATCAATAGTATATCCAGGAGGACATCAGAGAACCAAAAGCAAAAAAAGATGAAAAATCAAGTTGACCTTCAACTGTGGGTAGGTAGTGAAATACTTAGTTACTGTATGTCACTGCACAAACACAAGTCCTATCCTCACCACTGATCACCAATGTTAGAAATTGGGTTTTTGGTTGGCAGTCAGGTTGCCCTCTGTCCAAGCAAGAACCCTCACTCTAGTCAGGGTAAGTCACACACAATCCAAAATCAGCCTGTGCCCACCCTCTGGTAGCTTGGCACAAGCAGTCAGGCTTAACTTAGAAGGCAATGTGTAAAGCATTTGTGCAATAAATCATACAACACCATAGCATAACACCACAAAAATACACCACACAGTATTTAGAAAAATATATAATATTTATCTGGGTATCTTCAGGTCAAAACGATCAAAGTTGCAATATGAATTTGTAAAGATATCACTGAAAAGTGATATAAAGTGTCTTAAGTCTTTAGAAAGTAAACAAAGTCTCTTTCAAACACAAAGTACCTGGTTTCTGGTGGAAAATCTCCTCAGAGGGTCACCGGAGAAGAGATACGTGGAAAACTGGTGTGTGCGTCGATTTCTCCTCAGCACACACGGACTTGCGTCGTTATTTTCCACGTGGGGAGTCGTGCGTCGTTTTCCGGCGCGCGGACAGTCTCTTTCTGTGGTTCGCGGGGAGTACCAGATGTCCCGGGTCTGAGCGTGGATTTTCCTGCTTGATTTCCGGCTGCGCGTCGTTTTGCGGGGCTGCGCGCCGAAGTTTCGATCTCACGGCAGGCGTCGCGTCGATTTCTCCTGGGGAGTCGGGCGGCGTTGTCCTTGCGAGGCCGTGCGTCAAAGTTTTGATCTCACGTCAGGCGTTGCGTCGATTTCTCCTGGGAAGTCGGGCGGCGTTGTCCTTGCGAGGCCGTGCGTCAAAGTTTCGATCTCACGGCAGGCGTCGCGTCGATTTCTCCCGGGAAGTCGGGCGGCGTTGTCCTTGCGAGGCCGTGCGTCAAAGTTTCGGTCGTCCCGAAGGCGTCGCGTCGATCAGCGTCGGTGTGCGGCGTTTTTCTTGCCGCGGAACAAGCTGTGCGTCGAAAATTTCGGCGCACGGAGCGTCCAAGAGGAAGAGAGAAGTCTTTTTGGTCCTGAGACTTCAGGGAACAGGAGGCAAGCTTTATCCAAGCCCTTGGAGAGCACTTTTACAGCCAGACAAGAGTTCACCAAGGCAGCAGGCCAACAGCAAGGCAGCAGTCCTTTGTAGAAAAGCAGACAGGTGAGTCCTTTGAGCAGCCAGGCAGTTCAGCAAGGCAGCAGGCCAACAGCAAGGCAGCAGTCATTTGTAGAAAAGCAGACAGGTGAGTCCTTTGAGCAGCCAGGCAGTTCTTCTTGGCAGGATGCAGTTTCTGGTTCAGGTTTCTTCTCCAGCAAGTGTCTGATGAGGTAGGGCAGAGGCCCTGTTTTATACTAAGTTGTGCCTTTGAAGTGGGGGTGACTTCAAAGAGTGTCTAAGAAATGCACCAAGCCCCCTTTCAGTTCAATCCTGTCTGCCAGAGTCCCAGTAGGGGGTGTGGCAGTCCTTTGTGTGAGGGCAGGCCCTCCACCCTCCCAGCCCAGGAAGACCCATTCAAAATGCAGATGTATGCAAGTGAGGCTGAGTACCCTGTGTTTGGGGTGTGTCTGAGTGAATGCACAAGGAGCTGTCAACTAAACCTAGCCAGACGTGGATTGAAGGGCACAACAAGATTTTAGTGCAAAGAAATGCTCACTTTCTAAAAGTGGCATTTCTAGAATAGTAATATTAAATCCGACTTCACCAGTCAGCAGGACTTTATATTACCATTCTGGCCATACTAAATATGACCTTCCTGCTCCTTTCAGATCAGCAGCTGCCACTTCAACAGTGTATGAGGGCAGCCCCAATGTTAGCCTATGAAGGGAGCAGGCCTCACAGTAGTGTAAAAACGAATTTAGGAGTTTTACACTACCAGGACATATAACTACACAGGTACATGTCCTGCCTTTTACCTACACAGCACCCTGCTCTAGGGGTTACCTAGGGCACACATTAGGGATGACTTATATGTAGAAAAAGGGGGGTTCTAGGCTTGGCAAGTACTAATGCCAAGTCGAAGTGGCAGTGAAACTGCACACACAGGCCTTGCAATGGCAGGCCTGAGACAGGGTTAAGGGGCTACTGAAGTGGGTGGCACAACCAGTGCTGCAGGCCCACTAGCAGCATTTAATCTACAGGCTCTAGGCATATATAGTGCACTCTACTAGGGACTTATAAGTAAATTAAATAGCCAATCATGGATAAACCAATCAATAGTACCATTTACACAGAGAGCATATGCACTTTAGCACTGGTTAGCAGTGGTAAAGTGCCCAGAGGTCAAAAGCCAACAACAACAGGTCAGAAAAAATAGGAGGAAGGAGGCAAAAAGTTTGGGGATGACCCTGTCAAAAAGCCAGGTCCAACAGTAAGGTGAAGTAATAAAGTATTTTTTGTTTTTTTCAGTGTCTTCAGAGAATCTGCCGAATCGGAGAAGAAGCGAAGGTAAGGTGACAACATTTCCTATTGGACACATCAAACATACCCACTAGCAATTTTGTGACTATCTGCCTTCTACATAGGCTAGTAATTTAGAGGGACAGTTTAGCCAGTAGCAGAGATGGCGTCTTGTTGGATGACTGCTGATCAAGCCCTAACTCGGGTTATGGAGGACAGTTCTGATGTAGGCTCAGAGACTGAAACAGCAGATACTGAGACAGCATCTGAGGAAGAGGACAATGGGGCAGAATCTGGGAGTGATTTTTCAGTCGGCAGAGTCCCATCCGATGACACCTCTTCCAGTGAGTCTGAAGGAGACGATGATGACAGCCGTGCTGTCCCTTCGCAAGCACAATCTGTGCAACAGGACAACATTGGGTTATCCGAACCCAGAGAGCAGGTGCATGCGGCCACAAGCATAGAGAGAGTGCTCTCTTGGCAGCCGCCCTGTTTAGTTCAACCCCAAATTCCACCTTTTACTGGTGACGCTGGATGTAAAGTCGCTACAGCTAACTTTTTGCAAGTCGACAACATCCATCTATTTTTGTATGTTGACTTCCTTCAGGAAATTGTGCAGCAAACAAATTTGCGTGCAGGTCAATTTCTGAGGGAGCGTGGAGGCACTCTAGGGCCCTGTTCTAGGGCACACCAGTGGACTCCCACTTTGCTGGCAGAGTTGAAGATATTTTTGGGCCTTACGCTCAAAATGGGGTTAGTGCAGAAACCCACCTTGCAGTCCTACTGGACAACTCGCACGGTTTGGGTAACACCCATCTTCGCACCATACATGAGCAGAGATTGTTTTTGCTACTGTGGCGCATGTTGCATTTCAATGACAATTCTGCTGCATTGCCCCGGGACCATCCAGACCATGACAGGTTGTTCAAAATTCGGCCTGTTGTGGAACATTTGCTTGCCAGGTTTCCAGAGATCTATACTCCTGGAAAGAATATAGCAGTCGATGAGTCCTTGATCCTAGACAGCTGCTTTTCAGACAGTACATTGCGAGCAAAAGAGCTTGCTATGGCATAAAGCTGTACATGCCATGTGAGAGCTCTTCTGGCTATGTGTACAGCTTGGGAGTGTGTACAGGGAAGGATTCTACCCTAAACCCTGTAGGTTGCCCTCCCGCGTTAGGGGTCACAGGTAAGACTGTATGGGAACTTGTCCAGCCACTTCTTCACAAAGGTTATAACCTTTATGTGGACAATTTCTATATAGGAGTAGAGCTATTCAATGAGCTCTACAAAGCTTGTACTGTGGCCTGCAGTACAGTTCGTTGTAACCGCAAAGGAGTCCCGCAGGAGCTTGTTTGCAAGAAGCTCCAGAAATCCCAGAGTACTGCATTGCATTCTAACGAACTGCTCAAAGTCAAGTTCTTGGATAGGAGTGATGTATACGTGCTCACTACAATTCATGATGAGAGCACTTCCCCATCACGGTTTGGGGTCAGATGGCCGAAGTCCACAAGCTCATCTGTATACTTGATTACAATAAGTACATGGGCGGAGTGGACAAGAACGACCAGGTTCTTCAACCATACAATGCATGTCGTAAAACTCGCACTTGATACAAGAAACTGTTTACCTACCTGATTCAGATGGCAACTTATAATGCATATGTTGTTTACCGTCAGACAACCAGAGGAAGACTCATGACTTTCCTTGACCTCCAGTTGTCTGTATTTGAAAGCCTCACTACTGTTACAGAAGCAGCCTCCACCTGATATGTTCTGGAGGATGTGGCAAGGCTGCAGGAGCGACACTCTGCTGATCGCATTCCTAAAACACCCAAAAAGGATCATCCATGTCGTCGCTGTAAAGTGTGCTCGAAGCATGGAAAGCGGCAGGAGAGTCGATATTGCTGTCCCCAGTGTCCATCACAACCAGGCCTCTGTATCCCTACTTGCTTTACGTTGTATCATACTAAAGCAAAGTTCTAGGAAATCGACTGAGGGTAAGCTGCCGTTGGGTAATCCTTTCAGTGGCAGTGCATGGATACAGAACGTCCATGGGCCACTGCTTCGTTAGGCAAGGAGACACAGAATTTTACTTCATCTACTTCATCATGGACTGCTTGAGAGCTAAATCCACTGTCAGAACGTGGTAGGTGTTCTGTTCAATTAATGTGCATTATATTCCTCCTACTGCATATACTAGTGGACAGAACATATGCCACATTGTCATGGAGTACCCTTTACCAGCATGTCTACCTTACTTTCAACAGTAGATATGCTCACTCAGTTCGAGGAATCACTTTGTACAGCATGCTTGGACACTCCCAACTTGCATCCACAAACTAGTATAGGTTCACTTGGCAATTATACAGGATTAGTCAGGACTCTGATGAAAAAAGAGACATGAATGGGTAAGGAAAGCTTATGGCAGGTGTGCCTTCACAGGGATATTGCACAGGTAGAAGGCAGATAGTAAAGGTAGTACAGATGTACATCATCTACACCTATGGATTCAAACCCGCTAGTGCCATCCCAGCACTGAAGAAGAATGACTTGTATAGGTCAGTGTTTGACCTGCTTTTCATGTTCATCCTCCATCAGAACTTAGTAGATGTTCAGTTTGCGGTATAATTGCATTACAGTCCCATCACTGCACATAATGTAGGCTGGGACATATGCTACGTTCTCTTGGACTCCCCAGTGTGCCAAACACTACCCTTTTTCATAGCCTATGAACTTCTCTTTAGAAAACATCATGAGAAATCCCCAGCATGTCTCCCTTAGTTTCAAAGGTAGATATGCTCACTCAGTTCGAGGAATCGCTTTGTACGGCATACTCGGACAACCCCAACTTGCATCCACAAACTGGATGGAGTTGGATTTAGCACAGTGAGTGCGTTAAAGGCGCATGAAAAACATGTCTTCCTGAGCCTCAGGTGGCTGTCACAGGAGTCATTAGTAAAGGTTCGTTACGCATGCCTTTGGTAATGTTAAGGAAGAAGGAGGCAGTTACTTGACAGGTGGTAAAATGTAGTCAAACTTATTCTGTTCTGTGGCGTGTGAATGTGATGGGCCCTTGTCTGGCAGCGGCAAGTTATTGTGAGTGCAGTGATTGGTTGGATTGGGCCCGTGGCCGACGGTATGAAAGGGTTGTTTGTTGTGCGTGAATGGCGTGTTAATGGACCATAAACAGGTTGGTGCCTGGACGTGGCTTTATGGCCCACCTTCAGAAGGCATGGTTTCAATATTCAGATACTTTCATAAGTATTCATGCTTTGAAACCATAATTTCTGGAGGTGCTAAAACCAACCAGTGTGAGTGGTGAGTTAACTTTAACAAACTAGTACCAGGGGAGTCCAAGGGTGCAGGACTTGCGTGGCTCTCACCAGTTTTCCTTCACCCAGAATCCCCTTGAAATCACAAAATGTGCTTAAAAAACACATTTGCCTTGCATTTCAATGAGCAGAAGTCCAGGGATCTGCAGGCAGCCACAAATTTTCTACCACTCAGTGTTCCACTAAGTCTCCAGCGAAAAACTGCCTCACTTTAGTGAGTGGGCAAGTGACCACAACAGGGAAGTACCCCAAACGGATTTTGGAGACATTAAAATTACCTACCACAAAACAGACTCGTTTATTAAGACAGTCGCCTGAGTATTTGGTTCTGGGCTCGGCAGCCGTATAGGGAAACCTACCAAACGCAGACATTTCTGAAAACTAGACACCCAAGGCAGCCCACGTAAATGTGGCGTGTTTGGATTTCACAAAGTTTTCTTACCCAGAATACCCTGCAAAAGTGAAACGTTGATTAAAACAACTATTTTTCCTTTCTTTTTTATCACAGAAACTACAGGAATGTGCAGGGATCCTCAAAATTCCTACCACCCAGTGTTTCTCCACTTGTCCTGATAAAAACACAACCCCGCTTGTGTGCCTGCGCCTAGTGCCTGCGTCCGGAATGGATCACTTCAGGGTTAACAGTAGCCCTCATGCAAGGACTACCATTCACCCATGTGTGATCAATTCCTGTCGCGGGCACTAGGCCTACCCACACAAGTGAGGTACCATTTTTTTATCGGAAGACTTGGGGGATGCTGGGTAGGAGGACATTTGTGGCTCCTCTCAGGTTCCAGACCTTTCTGTCACCGAAATGTGAGAACAAAGTGGTTTTTTAGCCAAATTTTGAGGTTTGCAAAGGATTCTGGGTAACAGAACCTGGTGAGAGCCCCCCAGGTCACCCCATCTTGGATTCCCCTAGTTGTCTAGTTTTCATAAATGCACAGGTTTGGTAGGGTTGCCTAGGTGGCGTCTGAGCTAGAGGCCAAAATCCACAGCTAGGCACTTTGTAAAAAACATCTCTGATTTCATTTGGAAAATGTGATGTGTCCACGTTGTGTTTTGGGGCATTTCCTGTCACGGGCACTAGGCCTACCCACACAAGTGAGGTACTATTTTTATCGGGAGACTTGGGGGAACGCTGGGTAGGAGGAAATTTGTGGCGCCTCTCAGATTCTAGAACTTTCTGTCACCGAAATGTGAGAAAAAAAAGTGTTTTTTTTGGCCAAATTTTGAGGTTTGCAAAGGATTCTGGGTAACAGAACCTGGTGAGAGCCACACAAGTCACCCCATCTTGGATTCCCCTAGGTGTCTAGTTTTTAAAAATGCACAGGTTTGGTAGGTTTCCCTAGGTGGCGGCTGAGCTACAGGCCAAAATCCACAGCTAGGCATTTTGTAAACAACAGCTCTGATTTCTTTGGGAAAATGTGATGTGTCCATGCTGCGTTTTGGGGCATTTCCTGTCGCGGGCACTAGGCCTACCCACACAAGTGAGGTACCATTTTTATTCGGAGACTTGGGGGAACACGGAATAACAAAACAAGTGTTATTGCCCCTTGTCTTTCTCTACATTTTTCCTTCCAAATGTAAAACAGTGTGTAAAAAAAGACGCCTATTTGAGAAATTCCAAGTAATTCACATGCTAGTATGGGCACCCCGGAATTCAGAGATGTGAAAATAACCACTGCTTCTCAACACCTTATCTTGTGCCCATTTTGGAAATACAAAGGTTTTCTTGATACCTATTTTTCACTCTTTATATTCCAGCTAATTAATTGCTGTATACCCGGTATAGAATGAAAACCTATTGCAAGGTGCAGCTCCTTTATTGGCTCTGTGTACCAAGGGTTCTTGATGAACCTACAAGCCCTATATATCCCCGCAACCAGAAGAGTCCAGCAGACGTAATGGTATATTGTTTTCAAAAATCTGACATCACAGGAAAAAGTTACAGAGTAAGACATATAGAAAAATAGCTGTTGTTTTTGGCTCAATTTCCATTTCTTTTTTTTTTAGCTGTTGTTTTCTGTAGGAAAACATTGTAGGATCTACACAAATGAACCCTTGCTGAATTCAGAATTTTGTTTATTTTTAAAAAATATTTAGCTTTCCAGGATCCAGCATTGGTTTCACACCCATTTCTGTCACTAAGTGGAAGGAGGCTGAAAGCACAAAAAATAATAAAAATGGGGCATGTCTCAGAAAAATGCTAAAATTGTGTGAAAAATGTGGTTTTCTGATTCAAGTCTGCCTTTTCCTGAAAGCTGGGAAGCTGGTAATTTTAGCACCGCAAACCTTTTGTTGATGCCATTTTCAGAAAAAACCCACAAGCCTTCTTCGACAGCCCTTTTTTCAAATTTTGTTTAAAATAAATACATTTTTGCTCTATTTTGGCTAATATCTTGGTCTCCTCCAGGGTAAACCACAAACTCTGGGTACCTTTAGAATCCCTAGAATGTTTGAAAAAAAGGACGCAAATTTGGCATGGATAGCATATGTGGACAAAAAGTTATGAAGGCCTAGCGCAAACTACCCCAAATAGCCCAAAAAGGGCTCAGCGGTGGGGAGGTGGGGGTTGGGGGGGGGGTGGTTTGATAGGCCCAGCAACTAAGAGGTTAAAAAATGAAATGAAATGTAAAGCTTGATCCGACCTGCTTACTCATACAATTTTGCAGCATTGGAGAATTATTTGAATTTATAGGTGAATCTACTATTTCGTAATTAATTTTTCACCACATTTCTAATTGCATGCACAATAGTACGTTGCAAGATAATTAAATCTGGGACATATGCAGAATGAAAAGTTGTGCATTTAAATAATAATTAATAATCGAGGCTTGAAGATAAAAAAAATATCTTTGATCCAAAACTTTTGCCTGGTCTTGATCCAAAGACTGAACAAATAAAAAAAGAAAAGAAAACAATGGCAGATATGTAGGCGAATTCTATTGATGTTTTAAAAGATGTATGTTTGACCTTAAATGTTTTATTTTACTGGTAAGCCCTAAAGAACAGCCATGGTTGTTTCAAGATGGCAACATAATTTAGAACAGTGGATAGATAATATGCATCCCTTTTAAGATATGATGCCTTATTCTTAAAGTGCACCCTGTATCATAAATTGTCAATATTCCTGTTGCTCAGTCAGTAAGTGCTTATGGGGAAAGAGTGCTTCCTGAAGGCTCATGGTATGAACATCCAATGGGTCTCAAACAGAAGACAGGTTTTAAATCACAGCGGGCATGTGTACAATGGTTGATGTTCTGTGTGCACCTGTGCAGATGTTTTACATAAATTAAAGTATTCTAGGAAGAGCTGAAGAAAATATTTTGAGATGCTGTTCCTGATAAAATAATTATTTTTTTCTGTTTAACTTTTAAAATAGTAGATCTTGAATGGGCATATGTTTCTTTCTTTAACAAAAGTTCAGATTGTTCTAATGTAGTATTAACTGCATTGCACCAGTCACTTGCATTTGAGAATAGAGAGAATGCATTGCACAATTTGATTTTGTCCGCATTATAGGTTGGATAATTTGGCTTTTCATTGGGGCAGAATTCTACCAACTCTGCCACATAATTAGAAAGGGCCAGATTTATTATGGTATTGCGCTGCCCTTGAGTTAAGCATGGTGTCACAAGGGCAATGCAATACCTAGGTTAGATTTTCCCAGCAAAGCAAGGCCACCTTGCATGGCCCTGCATTGCTTGTTAAATCTGGAGTAATGCAAGGCAGTGCACGTCACTGCCCTACATTGTTCTGCTCTAGGAAGGCGTTCCATGGGTGGAGCCTAGGTGTTCCCTTGCATCCACACATGGATTTTGGCGCATTTCCAGATTTACCAAGACTGGTAAACATGGAATGTGTCACAATGCTATGCCTTCCCAGGGGTGGTTCAACAATGAGAAATATCTTTATTTCCGTTTTTCTTTCCTCTTTCATTCTGCAACACACTTAGAAAGAGGACAAGAGCCTCAGAGGATTGTTTTTGTGCTGGAAGGTGTCCATTTTTGCACAAAAACAAACCTTCCTGCAAAACTGAATGGAGCTCATCAGCTAGGTATAGCTTGGTCCCACTGGCACAGTAAGCATGGGACCTACTTCTAGGCATAGCCGTCATGAAATGCTACCCTGATCGAATGGCAGTGCTTAGACTTGTTTCAAGAATTCTCCCATCACCTTTTGTATATGTGATGTATGAAATGCCCTATGTGTACCAGAGAGGAGTTGTGTACTTCAGTCAAGCCTAACGTTGGACTAAGGTCTGTCGCTTTCTTCAGCCTGTCCCAGGAAGGATGGAGGTACTGCAGTGAGGCCTGAGACCTGACAGAGTTCAGTCCATTTATTCAGCCTGGACCATGTAAATTTGCAGTATTAATGTTTGGCTTGACATCCAACTGAGGCCTGTCTGTTCTGTCACCTGTACCAATGAGGGTAGGGGTATAGGACTGAGGCATGGCATCTGTCAGAGGTTTGTCTATTCCTCCATTCTCGTCCACGGGGAAGTGGGGGATAAAGAAGGTATATGCCTGAGGACTGACATCTGGTAGAGGTCTGCCCTTTCCTTGAGCCTACAATAAGGATGGCGTGGGCATAGAAGTGATGCTGTACATCTCTCAGAGGTGTGTAGATACCTTCAGCCTGAACCAGTGGTGACAAACGTAATACAGAAAGGCCTCACATCTGACAGAGGCCTGTCCATATCTGCAACCTGGTGCATGAAGGGTAAAGGTATAGGAATGAGGCCTGACCTCTGATAGTCTGTCCCTACCTTCAGCTAGTACCAGTGAGAGTGAAGGTACTGCGGGGCACCCCTTCACATATGTTACCTTCAGCCTGTAATCAAGAGGTAGAGTGAGGACTGACATCTGACAGAAGCCTCTCCATACATTTGGCTTGGTGCATGGATGGTGGAAGTATAGGAGCGAGTTCTGCCATATCTCCATACCTTCAGCCTGGACCAATGAGAGCGAAGGTACTAACACAAGGACCCAGATATGATAGGCATCAGTTCATAGCTGCAGCCTGTAGCAGTGAGGGTAGCAGCATAGGAGTGAGGCCTGACATCTGACAGTAGACTCTCTATACATTCAGCCTGGATCAGTGTGAGTGAAGGTACAGCAGTGAAGCCTCCACATTTGCATCTATCCATAGCTTCAACCTGAACCAGAAAGGGTGACGGCTGCTTCCAGAGCAGGCAGCTCTCCTCGGAAGCTCTATCTGAGCTCCTGCCTAGAAGATGATCTGCTAGCGATAAGGAGGATGACAAAGCCTCCAGTCTGGAACGATGAGGTCACCTCCGGAGCAATGGAAAGAGAGATGCTGCCGTCACCAGCCAGCCCCTGACCCACTCGGGAGCGTGCTCTATCTTACTTAATGGAACCTGTGTGATTTCTAATTAGAAGATTAGATCACACCGCTCAGCCGAGATAAATGAGGAGGACCATAGGTCAGCTTTAATCTAATCAAAGCAATTCGAGAATCCAAGAATAGTAGTTTTCGTTTACTTCACTCAGCCCCATCATTCCCCTCCCTACTCCATGGCAAATTATTGAATCGCCAATCCCCAAAGGCAGGTGTAAACATAGAGCCCATTCACAGCAGAGGCTACCGGGAAGCGGGCCCTTCAGTAGGTCAGGCAAGAACACTATACGAAACAATCATGGTAGTACAACAAAGCTCTGAAACTCCCTCCCACAAGCCCTTCTCACAACTTCTTGCCTGATCAAGTGTAAAAGTGATCTCCAAATCCTCTTACTTGAGAGCCACTTTGATTAAGACAAGGGTGGTAACATCACCTTAGCTGACCTGAACTGCCTATCCCTATTCAACCTCTTGACCCTCTCTGTATTCTTTGTTGCTTTATGGTTCTTTCTTTCATTACCATTGTTTTATTAAGTACTTCTTTTGTGGACCTGTTCATTTAGCTATGTTAGTATGATCTGCTTATTCATTTTGTTTTTCCAATTGCTAATCAGGTGTTTTAGGACATTTATTGCCTAAAACACTTCTTGCTCACTTGCAAAGCACACTAATGAACCTTGTACCAAGACAGCGATATAGAACACTGTAAATAAATATATAATCAATAAACAAATGGGAAAGGAAACAAAAGTGCTTGAGTCGATCTAAATCGCCGTAAAACACTTTTCAATTATTTCAGCTTTCACAATGTCTTCCTTTTGCAGTATGATCAACTGTATGAAAACCAATCTTGTCCCAGCCCCCAAACAGCATCACAGCAAAAAACTGTTATCCAACATCACCTGCAAATGAATGCGTTATCAGTCACACGTGTGCTTCGGCTTTGTGGGGCTTCACTGGAGAGATGTAACTTCGGTATTTATGCCACAGCAAGCCTGGGACTTAGGCCTAAGCATGCCTCTCAACCTGAGGGAGACTCCCTGAGGCAGCAAACAGTTGTACAAATGACTACATCAATCTTAACCAATTGGAATTGGACAAAGGGCGTTGTAAACAGAAAGTCTGTGCTCCTATAGTGGTTATTCTGATTACAATTGCCAAGAGTACAGCACAGACTGCACACTGATGGGAGGAAGCCCACCATGTTGGAAGCCCCTAAAGGCTTGTAATCCTCCCTGACACCTTCCCCCTCCCATCGTGATGCCCTATGCCAACAACTCTGCCTGCAGGTACTATTTTATGACTAAGGGCCTGATTTGGACCTTGGAGAACAGGTGACTCCGTCACAATGGTGACGGATGTCCCATCCACTGAAATCTAAATCCCATTGGCTATATTGAGATTTCCGGCTCTAAATCTCCTCCTAATATGGCTTGTACCCCTGTCCTTTCCCAAGTGTTCGCTCAACCCCCAGGCCAGACCGGCCACAGCAGGCCTGATATTGAAGACTGTCAGTCAGCCCCAAAAGCCAACTTCACATCACTTGAGGCTTGAATATACTCCCTTGCAGTCCAGGCAATTGTAGTTTCTCCCACCTAGTGCCATACCAACCAGCACACCTTCTCAACACATGCAGACGGTGGCCAAACACGCTCAGAGGCTGCAGCCAGAAAGGGTGCTATCTTACAAAAAACTTAAATAAATACTGCACAGGCAAGTCACTGCCAGAAGGAATGCCACCCTGCTGTAATGCCATAACAGGGACAGAAGACTGGATGGTATATGTATGGCATCCTGGAATTAATTATCAAGGGAGGGTAAGCACTGCTCTGAGGAAGGCTGCCATACTGGAGTGTACATGACAGTCATGGAAGCCTCGAAAAGATGTTTGCCATGTTGTTTTTTTTTATTTTTATTTTTACCTGGGGCATTTAACTGCTCTGATGAAGTCAAGCCTGCTGGAGTGTATAGGACAGGCATGTTACTCCTGAAAAGATGTCCATTGAGCTGGGGATATTTTACTTTAGGGATGGAACTGCTCAGAACAAGAAAACCACGCTGGAATGTACAAAAGGGCCATGGCACCCTTGGAAAAAGGATCACCCTCTAGAGGAGTGGAGGAGGTGTGAAAAAAGGAATATGGTACTGCTCGGAGGAGGGCACACTTGCTGGAGTGTCGAGGACACGCATGCCACTCTTGTAAATAAGTCTACGCCCACCTCTCCACTTTGCCTCCCTTCTACACAGGAGGTGATTTTACTGACAAGAACACCTTTGTGCGATTTAATCTTTTGCAATAACGCCTTTTGTAAATTTCACTAATCGTTTCGCACCCTTAAAATGTTCTACTCGAGCATGTAAGTAAAAACGCACATGAGGAATGAGCCGACTCCTTCCGCCCAATCATAACTCTTGGCTGCAGTGAGAGATGTAACTGCCAGGCGGCCACTGGCATGTGAGAGACTCTCACATCAGCACCACCACGGACCGAGTAATTTAGGCCCATATTTATACTGTTTTTGCGCCGCATTTGCGTCATTTTTTGACGCAAAAGTGGCGCAAACTTGCAAAATACAATTGTAATTTGTAAGTTTGCGCCGTTTTTGCATCAAAATGCGGCGTAAATGTAGCGCTAAAAAGGTATAAATATGGGCCTTAATTCCTCATGTCTTAAAGAGCGAAGGACAGGGGCGTAACGGGGGTCACTGCAGCCCCTCTGGTGCGGGAGGGGGCAGCCATTAAGGGGGCTTTCCAAAGCTTCAGTGGACTCCCATTCGGCCCACCGCCCATGAACATCTGCAAGATGTGGGAGGGCCCCCCTTCACATTCTGTAGGGGTACTCCATGATTTTGTGTTAAGTCACTGGGCCGGGGGATGGTTCAATCCATCTTTCTTTTGTGGTGAGTGGACAGGTTTTCAATGGATATGTCTAAAATGTGATGTGTATTACACACAAGTTCACTTCAGCTGCAGGTCAATGAACTTTAGATGCCAGAGCATCGAGAAAGCAGACCGTAGGTTTTCTAGATAAAAAGTCAGAGATCGGAGTGCACAGTGGTTGATTTCCAGGACACTACAAGTTCACGTCCAAGCGCAGTCATTCCTCTCTGTAGCAGTGACAGGGCCAGAAGTGAGGATCGATTTGGAGGGGAGGGTAACTATTGAAAAAGGCAATTATATTATTTTAATGTGCATTATGCATGTCTGTATGGGGTATTAGCCAGAACCTAGACAAAAGGCAGTGAAGGCTGCCATTAATGAATGAATGGAGCCGTAGGTTGCTTCCAGGAGCAGAAATGGACTGTTACTCGGTGGTGATATAGGGGCATATTTACAAGCCCCTAGCTCCTCCTTGCGCCACATTAGCGTATTTTTTTTAATGCTAATGTGGAAGTGGCACAATGCATGCATTGTGCCACTTTGTAACCCCTTGCACCACACTACGCCTGTGCCAGGCATAATGTATGCAAGGGGGCATTCCGGCTCAAGGAGGCCCGCAAAAAGTGCGCAGTGAAGTTTACAACATTTCACCACACCATTTTTGGCGTCATTTTTAACACATGCTCAAAGCAGATGTTTAAATGATGCATCCACAGTAACCTTTGAGCCTCCTTGCACTTTGCTGCACGAGCGTCAAAACAGCAAAGCACCACAATAGCATAAAAAACTCTGATGCCATTGGCCTAACGATCGCCATGGTGTGCAGTATCATGAATACGGTGCTACCATTGTGTTATTAGGTGTCAGTAGGGGTGCGTAAGAAAAGTGACGAATCATCTATGCCCCATAGTATTTTTTTTTTTAAGAGGAGCATCGTCAGTTATTTCCTACACTGAAAGATTGAGGTGATACTATTGCATACGGAGATGTTATTCCAGACCCTCTGTGCATAGATCAGGAAGACCTAGTGCCTTCTTTTTTTGGTCTGGGCTTGTTATAGTTGTAACCCTATTGCTAACAACATATTTTCTAAAAAGTTCATAATAAAAATACATTCATGAGGGCTTTTGGTCATTATTCTATTCAAGTGTCATTCACGGTTTGCTTGGGGTCACCACAACTGACAACAAGAGGCAATGGGTGAGTCTGCTTCATCCATTGACAGTCTTGCCCCATGAGTACTGCCATTTTGCCCAATAATGTGCAAAGCCACCTGAAAAGGAATGAACTTCAGTGCAAGAACTGACATACTTGGACTGCTTCTTTATTTTTATATTTCTTGTATTTATATATAAAACGAGGCCAAGGCCAGAACCATTGGCTTTGCCAATATTTGTCTTCATAACATGCACAGTGCAGTCATTCTCTCCAAGAAAGTGCAAACAGTGCACTATTTGAATCATGTGCTGATTGATAGGATACCGTTATGCACTAAGGCATGGGCCACATCCGAGGCATTCCTGTTAAGTGAAATTTTGTGTTTCCTGTCTTTCTATTCTGTCATGTGAAAGACTGCTCTGTCTGTCACCCTCCATTTAATAGGTTGCTATTTCGTTAGCATTGCTCCTAATGAAATCTATCAAGGTAAATAACTTGACCCTCATTTACGAGGATTTGGCGAAGAGCAGCACAGCAAGTCACCTTGCTGTACTGCCTACACCAAAGTGAAAGGGCAGGAATGCACCATATTTTTGTAATACGGAGCATTCTTGTCCTTTCCCCCTGCGCTGGTGCCATTCCAGCAGCCTAGTGCCAATGCAGGCCTGTGCTGTTGGTAGGATTGTTTTTGTGCAGGAAAGGGGACCTTCCTGCACAAAAACAATCCGGAGAGGCATTTTTCCCTTTTCAAAGCATCACACTAGTCACATGGTCAGACCACCATTTGGTAACTTGCCAATATACACCACCACAAATCTACACACCCAAGACCACCTTACATACATCCACCTATCAACCATGGAACAAACTCAGTTTTCAAGATTTAGAAACACAAATAACAGCCAAGCAAGATCTAGACACAATAAATTCTGTTGAAAAACTTTGAGTGTCTACAGGAAGCCTTCAATATCCTAATACCACTCAGAACAACAAAACAGGACAAAATAAAAAAACAAGTACCTTGGAGAAATACAGAACTAAAGAGATAAAACAACACATCAGAAGGCTGCAAATGAACCTGCCTCAAAACAAACAACATTCAAGACAGTTTTCACCTACACAAACTTAACAAACTATACAAATCATCAATCAAAAAAGCTACAAAAAAGTACTACTCAGAATTCAAAATGCAATGTCTGCAAATAAAGAATTGTTTAAAATCAATGAATTTCAAAAATCTAAATGCATGGAAGGAACTCATACCCATATTCATGAATTCACAGACAAACTGACAAATCATTACACAACCAAGGCAGACACATTGGACTGCTACTTAAAACAAAGGAAAACCACCAACGCCAACCGGTTTCCTAAAATCCCCCCAACACTAAGCAAACCCAGCCTCTGCACTCCTTCATACAGATATCACAAAGTGAATTTATAGATTTGGTCAAAGCAAGCAGGCCTTCCAGGTGCCCTTCTGACCCTTGTTCACTACACATATTCAAGAACATTATTTTATCCACCTCTCCTGTCAAACCAGTAAGAAGAATCATCAGTAACTCTTTAAATACAGAACCCTTCCTGAAGACCTTAAAAAGACATACATACACTCATTATTAAAGAAAACAAACCTGGACCTGTATGACCCCAACAACTATATACAAATTACAAATGGATCTTTCCTGTGCAAATTGATAGAAAGAGCAGCGTTTTCTCAGAATTCACAATTCATTCAAGATAACTCCATACTTTCAGGCTACCAAACTGAATTCCACCCAGGAAGAGGCACTGAATTGGCCCTCATCGCCATCTGGGATGATCTTTAAAACACAGTACACCACAATGGAGTTGCTGAACTACTTTTTGTGGACCTCTCAGCGGCCTTTGACACTGTTTACCATGACACCCTACTACAAATACTCTACAAAGCCAGCATAGAGGAGGCTGATCACATCCTACCCTCAAAACAGAACAAACGTCATCCACTACCCCCGCTTTCTCGTCCCAACTCTCCTTCATAAAAGCAGGGGTCCCTCAAAGATCAATCATCTCACCTATGCTGTATAACATCTACATTACACCATTACCAACATTGATCAATAAGATTCAACTCACGTGATACAACTATGCGGATGACACACATATACTCCTTAAACTAAAATGCTGCAAAGACATTGGAAAATAACTACTCTTCAGTTGCCTCAGAGCCATTGATCAGTGGATGACATGGAAATATCTCAAACCGAATGCCTACAAAATGGAAATAGTCACATGTGGTGACTTGAAAAATTATGACCCACTGTGCACCTGGCCTGACAATCTGGGGCCACCTCCTCAAGTATCTAAGAAAGTTAAAAACTTTGGAATTACTGTGGACTCCAAGTTACCAATAAATGCACAAGTGGACAGATTCACAAAATCAAGCTTCATCACCTTGAAACGTCTGTGACACATCTTCCCCACCTTGGATTTCCACAAGGTCCAGGCTTCTGTCTCTATTGTACTATCTAAACTGGATTACGCCAATAGCCTCTACCTTGGATCATCTCTATCTACTACGAAAAAACTACAACACATTCAGACGTCTGCTGCCAGACTACTCTTACATGTAAAGCCACAAGCCTCATCTCCCCTCCCTTAAGGAACCTACATTGGTTACCGTTTGCCACAAGATCCACCTTGAAACTACTTTTTACCACCCACAAAGCAATGTATGGAACAGGACCACTTTTCATCAGGAATAAAATCACCAAATACATTCAACTAAGAAATCATTGCTCAAGATTGGCACCCCACCTCAAAACACCACTATACACGAAAAAGACAACAGGTGGTATATCTCTCTGCTCAAGTGGCCAAACTATGGAATTCTTTCACCCCAAATATAAGATCCACGGATAACTATCTTATCTTCAGAAGACTACTCAAGAATTGGCTCTTTCCAAAATAACCACCATACCCAAACAGCAATGGACTGCATATCCCTATATGTAAACATTTATAATTTCATTATATGTATACATCTAGATATGTGTTTTTTTGTACAAATAGTTACAATAACTATTTGATAATAATAAAATATATATACATAGTCTTAGGCTTATTTAACAAATGTGTATTTTGCTTATAGTTAAATGTATATGTGTAAGTATGCATATGTGTGTGTATATGCATGTATGCATATGTGTGTATGTATAAATATATATTTAATGTATGTATGCTGTATGTATACGTATAGTATATATATATATATATGTATATATATATATATATATATATATATCATGTGTATATTATTCAAAGCTTAACATGTTCACAAGTCATTACATAGTTTCTATATAAGTTGTTTGAGTAGATACTTATAAGTCTCTGTTTTCATTTTATGTATCACAATGAGAAATGTTATCTTAACTTAGCTGTAAACATTTCACTATTGAAATATTGAGGAAAGATAAAATAATGTTATAAAAGAACACAAATAAATTAACTTCAAATATGGCAAATCTTGAAAGTATGTGTTTATACAATACAACTTTAAATCTCAAAATATTATATTCCATATTATATTCCTTACACATATATTCCCTTACTACATAATCATGTATCTATATATCTATTACTTTAGTCCTACTGTACAAGTGAAAAAAAGAAAAAAAGAGAACAAAATTATTCTCTTGAAATCTTTACTCTGACTTACCATCACCCTACCTATATCTCTGTTAATCCATCCTCTATCTCCACTGTCTGACCCTTTCCCAAACCCTTTTTACTACTATGATCTCCAAAATAACCCTTCCTAAGCTGTTCCCTCCTCTACCCTTCCTGGCTCACGCCAAACCTCAGTTCACTACTATGATCTCCATAACAACCCTACTAAATACTCCCTCATTATCTCTCCTTTACTCATCCCAAATCTCTTCTTACTCCTCTAATCTCCCATTTAACACTTCTGGATTCCTCCCTCCTCTATCCCTCCATTACTCTTTTCAATCCAACTAACAGACTCACATGTCCTTCACTCAAATGAATCTGTATCTCCCTATACTAATACTGTACTCATATTTCCCTATACTAATCCACCACTAATTATTTTGGGTTCCTAAGTAGCATGCTACTCGCCAAAAAGTGCTGTGACACCTTGTCAGGGGTAGTAAGCGCTATATAAATACTATTACAATTATTATGTATTTGGTTGGCAAGCATGTATAATGAGGTTAAATCATTGCTCAGACAGTATTAGTGAGTGTAAAAAATCAGAAATAAACAATTAAGTAATACTATCGAAGAAATGTGCTGTGCTATGCTGCACATATTTTCTGTCACATCATTTAGTCAACCCGGCCGTATAATGTGGCTCACCCATGACACATAATTCCAGTGGTCCTGCTTATTCCAGATGTGAACATCTTTCTGTGTCCAGCAATTATCAAGGAATGATAACTGCCATAAAACTCATGTTGTTAATGCACTTGCTGGAAAAATCTGTGTTCCATCTTCTCACAGGTTTAACTCATCATAAAATAGTATACAGGAATGACTGCTGAAAATCACAATGTGTAATATGCAGGTCACATATTTGTAATTTATGTGGCCGTCAGTGGGTTCCTGCTTTTGCGGAAGAAATATTTTGTTACCTGCAGACCACGAATTTATAATCCTTGTAATATAGCTCAGTGAGTTATGAGTTAGAGTCAAGGAAGTACCCAAAAGTGCAAGGCATAAGTGTAGAACTTTACTGATTGTTTTCAATCTTTCGTTATTCTAAAGTTGCTGAGAGGGTTTCCATTGGATAATAAAACCGAGTAACTGCTATACAAATGGTAATCAGTGTAATTACTCCCATGAAAATGTATATTTGACCCTTTTAGTCAAAGCACGTCGCTTACATACAGCGCTAGAAAAACCCCAAACCTGCTCCCAAATCACACTTTATCTCTGAAGCATTGAAGAAGTATCAAGAAGTGTCAAGCTGGGTGTCTGTTTTTGCGTGGCATTGGTGATTGCATCAAGGGTTTACATCTTCAACAGCCTATTAACCATGAAGAGACTCAAATAAAAGGGATGCTGAGAGCCTTTTAAGTGAGGCACTCGTCTTGAGCGCAGCTGAAGCTGAAAATTACAGACTTCCCTTAGCCCCTATAGGCTGTTGCATTGAAAACAAAGGAGGTTCTGCTGAATGTGTTCCTGTGTCCTCACACTGCACTGGGACAAAGTCAGTATATTTCACAAAGGCTGGACTGGATCCCGGATGAAGCTCAATAATAGACGTGGATCTGGGATTTGGAAAGATTTCCTCCCTAATTTCGAGCACTGAATAAAGAGCAAGTAAGGTAAAACCGCGAGTAATTCTGTGCACAAAATTCATATCTATATAAAGAAAAATATTATTAAATAGACCCAAGTGAACTTCACCGCAGCTAAATGAAATGCTTTACTGCCAAAGCTGCCTCTTGGGCCATATTAACTATCATTTAGAAACATACCTACTAGTGCACCATAACCAGTTTCTACTATGCAAAATAACGTCTTTGAAACATTCCCATTAGGTTCTTTAAACAGATTATTAAGATCCCTGATCAGATGCAGTTAACCAGTGCTAAATTTGAAAATAAAAAGGTGCCGGTGCTCAAAACCCTCTTCTTAAACAAGCGGCTGCTGCAATTAAATGTGTGACGCAGAATACTGAGGCAGAGTAATCCTGAGGCCATCTCGGGCCTCTTCAATCCATTTAAAACCATTCCCTGCCCCTTCAACTCACACCTGCAGCTTTCCGTCTCTCCCATATGTATCTTTTGCTCGCAGCAAATGCTTGAGGCAGAAGAATAAGCTCCGGCCCTCAAAAATAAGTGCCGGTGCTCAGCACCGGAAACAACAAGCACAAATTAAGCACTGCATTTAACACATCTTTTCCTCTTAACATTACACCTAGTGGGCACATCAAGCAGGCGATCCTTCAAAGCTCATGAGTATATCAGGACTGGTCATCTTTATGTCCCATTGGCATATCCTGACCATTAGCCTTTGTGGATAGGTAGCACATAGTTTCCAGTTTCCATAACTCTCAGTTTGACTTAGCAGTGTCCTTTTCGTGCCATTAGCATGCCCTGCCCAATTCCATAATGTCCAATAAGCGTGTCTTGGTCAGTGAACATCGTGCCAACCACGTTTGTCAAAAGTAATTATCAGTATTCCTTACCATGTTGCCATTATGTCCACTTATCTCATACAACTGTGGCCAGTTCCCATTTTATCCAGTTAGTGCCACCTTGCCAGCTGTTTTAATGCCTAATTAGTATATTGTTAGAAACTGGCATCTCTAGTTGGCAGAGGTATACACCCTTGTCCAAGTAGGGAACACAATCCTAGTCAGGGTAAGTCACAACACAATTCAAATTATCCTTTGCCCACCCTCTGGTAGCTTGGCTCTGAGCAGTCAGGCTTAACTTAGAAGGCAATGTGTAAAGTATTCGTGCAATAAATAAAACAGTGACACAGTGAAACATGGCAAAAAATACACCACACAGATTTAGAAAAATAGATAATATTTATCTGAATAAAATAAGGTCAAAACCAATGAAAATCCAATTTTCACATGCAAAGTAATGGATTTTTAAAGATTAAATCCCACTAAAGTGCTTAGAAACTCGTTCCAACTGGGGCTAGCACAGTGTTGTTGACATAGTCATTCTCAATAATCCGATGCCAAAGGCGCCGGTCAAGGAGTCGCACGGACCCCCAGGCACAGTTCCTTTGAAATGAAGAAATAAAGACGTGGCACAGAGTCGTGGGGCCAAAGTGTCGCTGGAGCCGGCGCGGCTTCAGTCCCTTACGGTGTCCAGGGAGGTGAGGTGTCAGTTTCATACTGCGAGGCAGGGGAGGTGAGGCATCAGTTTTGTCCATTTGCAGGGGGAGCTGGTGCAGCGTCAGTCAAGACATGATGAGTCAACCGCAGAGTCGCAATCACACAGCATCACATCGACATCAGACTTGCGTTGCAGGCCGAAGTCGTTGTGTGCTGCGAGGACGCCCGAGCAGGCAGCGGTGTGGCATCGGGCAGCGGCGTCTGTGCTGAAGTCACTGAAGTCAGTCCTGGAGTCTCTGAAGTCAGAAACTAGCTAGAAGCTAGTAGGTGAAGTCTTTGTTGGCCCTGAGGCTTCAGAACAGGAAGCAAGCTCAATCCAAGCCCTTGGAGAGCACTTTTGGGGAAGGCAGAGTCTTTCCAGCAAAGTAAGAAGTCAGCAGGCAGCTGGGCAACAAGCAGGGCAGCAGTCCTTCTCAGCAGAGCAGTCCAGATGAGTTATTTGGGCAGCCAAGCAGTTCCTCTGACAGAGTTCAGGTGTAGATCCAGAAGTGTCTGATTTGGTGGGGTCAGATCCAGTTTATATACCAAAAATGCCTTTGAAGTGGGGGAAACGTCAAAGAGTGGTTTTGAAGTGCACACATTCCCCTTTCAGCCCAGTCCTGTCTGCCAGGATCCCTGTGGGGGGTTATCAGTCCTTTGTGAAGGCAGGCCACTGGCCTTTGAAATGTAAGAGGGAGCACATCCAACCTTCCTGCCCATGGAGACCCATTCAGTATGCAAATTAATGCACATGTGACTGAGTGTCCCATGTTTATGGCTGTGTGAGGGGAATGCACAAGGGGAATTTTCAACCAGCACAGACCAGACGTTGATTGTAGACAGGCTGTAAGGCACAGATGGAAATAAGTGCAGAGAAATACCCACTTTCTAAAAGTGGCATTTCTAAAATAGTAATATCAAATCCAATTTCACCAGTAATCAGGATTTTCTATTACCATTCTGGCAATACTAAACATGACAGGGCCTCACAGTAATGGTAAATGAATTTGTGAGTTTTTCACTACCAGGACATGTAAAACACATAAGTGCATGTCCTTCCTTTTACTTGCATAGCACTCTGCCCTGTGGGTTACCTAGGGCTTAACTTAGGGTTGACATGTAGAAAAGGGGGAGTTTATGGCTTGGCAAGTGGTTTTAAATGCCAAGTCGAAGTGGCAGTGAAACTGCACACACAGGCCTTGCACTGGCAGGCCTGAGACATGGCTAAGGGGCTACTTATGTGGGTGGCACAATCAGTGCTGCAGACCTACTAGTAGTATTTAATTTGCAGGCCTTGGGCACATGTAGTGCACTTTACTATGGACTTACAAGGAAATTAAATATGCCAATTTGGTATGAGCCAATGTTAGCATGTTTAGGTGAGAGAGCATATGCACGTTAGCACCGGTCAGCAGTGGTAAAGTGTGCAGAGTCCTAAAGACAACAAAAATGAGGTCAGAAAAAGAAGAGGAGGAAGCCAAAAAGTTTGGGGTGACCCTTCAGAGAGAACCATTTTCCAACATACACCATGACCAGGTCCCATTGTGCCCAGGAAGCAAATACTGCCCAGGTTCATTTTCAGGAAAGTTAGCCCCTTCATTGCCAGCTTTTCATGTTTAATTAGTAAATCATTGGCAGTTTACATTATGCCCTGTCTTAACAATGCAGCCAATTTCCAAAAGTACATCAGTTCAGTTATGCACAGTTAGCAACCCAGAAGCTATTTTCACCATACCCAATTAGTATATCATGTCTGGTTGTCCTTACAATAACCTAGCACATGATTACCAGTTGAAGTTATGCCCCTGTATCACACCATGCCCAGTTTGCATTGTGCATCATTTGCCCATGATTGTTGTTTTTGATTATACACAGTTAACACAACATGATTGGTTGTGATTTACATAATTGCTAGTTTTCATTATATTTAGCTAACATGAAATGCTAAGTAGATTATTATTGGCAACTACCATTATGCACAGTAAGCATATTAGCAGAACCTTTCATTATGCACAGTTGCCAAATGTTCGCTTATTGACATTAATCATAGCTAGCTTATCGTGCTCAGTTGCAAATACACCGAGTTTACACATCATGGTAGGCTGCTGTTATGCCCAGTTAACACATAATGGCCAGTTGCGTTTGTGCACACTTAACAAATCATGACAATTTCCCATTATTCTGAGTTATCTTGTTATGGCCAATGTGCATTATTTCTAATTATTTCACAATTAACAACAACCATTAAACACGCTTCCACTTCCATGATAGCTTCTAATGTGCCTCTTTAGAATGTCCCATAGACAATTTCCAGTATATTTAGCAGATCAGGAACAGTTGCAGTTATGCCCATTTAGAACATCATGATTAGTTGTCAGTATGTATAGTTGGATGGGATGTGATAATGGGGCATAATGACAACTAGTCATAATATGCTAACTAGACTGAAAGGCAGGGAAATCTGATGACATAGCTCTGTGGTAACATGAGCGTGAGATCCAAAGGCAACTGAGTTGTCGACAGTATTAGACATCAATGAACTATTTGTATATGTGCTACATACAGTGAAGAATGTACTTCAAAAACAGGTCCAACATGGGACTTCGACATAAACCTTGTAGAAACACTATGAAATCCATTGGATAACTGTGAGAAATATGGGTTGTTGTTTGAGAAGTGTGTGAGCCCTTCTCAAGCATCATCCACAATCCATGTTTAGGTGAGCCACAAAGATTCATTAAATTAGCCTGGGCTTAACCATTGGGTAGTTTAGCACAAAAACAGTCAGGCTTAAATTAGGCACAATATGTAATGTATTTATGCTGCACTCAAACATTAATGAAGCGAAGACATAACACAACACAAATCCCACACAATTTTTAAAAATAGAGTAAAATGTAATAAATTATTTGACACCAAAATGACAAAAATCCAGTCATTAGAAAAACCAGAGTTATGAATTTTTAAAGTGTTTAGTGCCGTCCAGCGCTTAAAAGATAAAAGCGCCAAACACGGACATCTAGTCATGCAAAACCAGGGCAAAGTCGAAAGTTATGGCCGACAGCAATGGAGAGCAGTTCAGATACAAAAAGTGGATTGGATCCAGTCTTAGCTTATTGTCAGACTTGGAAGAAATTTGAAGAAAAATTGTCTGAGAAGGTAAAGTTCAGCGGGACAAGGTAGCCAATAGCATGTGAGGAGGAGTAGTCATTGTCAGGAAGCGACTAAATGAAGTCACGGTGAAGATTCCTACTTTTGGACTTAGGGGCATATTGACAAGGATATGGCGCAGAGCAGCACAGCAAGTGACCCTGCTGCTCTGCCCTGCACCACAGGGAAGGGACAGAAATGCACTGTATTTAGAAGATACAGTGCATTTTTGTCCACCCCCGCGCTGGCACACAAATTGCTGCTTAGTATAATTCAGGCACCCTTGCTCAATGGTGCAAGGGTGTCTGCGTTCTCAGCAGGATTGTTTTTGGGCAGGAAGTGATGCACCGGCAGCATACAGGGCTTGTAAATATGCCCCTTAATCTCTTTTTTTGTATTTCAAAAATAACCAGCAGGACAAAGCTGCAGACTGTAGCTGACTAGGGCTCCAGGAGGCTGGATACTCTTCCACTGAAGAGCCTTTGAACAGGATTTGGTGCTCGGGAGAAGAGCATAGAAGGAGATACCAAAAGGTAAGGTCAACCGGCAATGCACTGTGGGTGGTTCGGAGAGCAGGTAGGTTAGGATCTCCACTCATTCTCGGAGCACTTTTTGACAGAAAATGTTCTAAATCCCAATTTTTGCATTTTTGCTGGTTTGGAATCTTTAACAACACTTCCAAGGGCCCAGGGATTGGTGTACTCCACTTGGAGGGTCATGGCTGGCTGGATCAAGATGCACTTGTAAAGTTATTGCAGCTTTTTGTGTCTCTGTAGCTCTGAACAGCAGCTGAGCAAACTAGCCCTTGGAGTTACCCTGGTGGTCAGTGGTTCAAGCAGAAAACTAGGTCTCCGGCAGCAGGGCAGTCCTCTGAAGGCACAGGGCAGGCTTCCTTCAGGCAGCAGGGCTGTCATCCTAATGAAGCAGCAGGGCAGTCCTCTGAGAGTCATCCACAGGTACAGAAGTGATCTGCAGAATGGATCTGAGAGTCCTAATTTATATCTGCTGCCAGCTTTGAAGTGGAAGAAACTTCTAGAGTTATCCCCTCCCAGATAATTCTGGAATTTCCTTCCTTCCTCCCCTGGTGTCAAAATGTCTGGGGTCATCAAAGGCTAGTGTGAGGTACTCAGGGTCTCTGAAGTGGAAAAAGGGCTGTGCACAGCTCCATCCCTCCCATCCCTGTCAGGATGGCCCATCCTACCAACTCACAATACCCCTTTGTGTGGCTGTCTAGGAGGAAAACACAAAGCCACAACTGCCAATTACACCTAGTCCTGTGACCCAGGAAGTAGGCTGCAGGCACCAAATGGTTAGGACAAGAAAATGCCAACTTTCTACGAATGTTATTTTCAGAATTGTGACTTAAAATCCAACTTTACCTTTTAAGAGGATTTTAAATTACAATTCACTAGACACCGAAAAGAAATTTTTACATATTCCCAAGCAAAAGGTATTGCTTATTAAGTGTAATAGGGTAACCCAATGTTAACGTATGGGAGAGGTAGGTCTTGCAGCAGTGAAAACAAATTTGTGGGTTTTTCATTACCAGGAGATTTAAAACTTAAAAGTATATGTCCATCTCTATAAATAGAATGCACCCTGCCCTAAGAGGAGCTTAGGCCCTGCCCTAGGGGTGACATATGTATTAAACAGGAAGTTTTAGGATTGGCAAAAGCGTTCTTTTGCAATTTGACTTGGCAGTTTAAAACTGCATGCAGGCTGCAATGGCAGGCCTGAGACACGTTTTAAGGGGCTACTGAAGAGGGTGGTATAGTAAGTGCTGCAGGCCCACTTCACTGGGGACTTCTGAGTGGATTATATGTGCCAGTTAGGTGTAAGTTTATTTTACCATATTTTAGGGAGTGAGCAAAAGCACTATTGCATTGATTAGCAGTGGTAAAGTGCACAGAGGACCAGCTGTACAAAGCTTTTTTCTTGTTGCAAACAGCCCAGTTCATAGAATCGGGCCGTTTGCGACAAGAAAAAAGCATTTCCCAACGTACACACCTAATTTTGCGATTCGGTAATCTATTTACCGAACTGCAAAAAGGGTTTTCAAGTCGCAAATAGGAAGGGGCGTTCCAAGGGCGTCCCTTCTTAATTGCAAGTCACAGTGGTATTTATGCTTGTTTTACGACTGTGAATGCGGTCGCAAAACAATCGCAGTTAACACCAATTTCAAATTGGTGTTAACCCACTCGGAAATGGGAGGGGGTCCTCAAGGAACCCTTCCACTTTGTGAATGGAAGCAGAAATATTTTTTCAGAGCAGCTCGTGGTCCCACGGACCACTGCCTACTCTGAAAAAATTCAAATAAAACTTTTCATTTTTTTTGTTTCAAATGCATCCGTTTCCCTTTAAGGAAAATGGGCTGCATTTAAAAAAACTGCTTTATTTATAAAGCAGACACAAACATGGTGGTCTGCTATCTCCAGCATGCCACCATCCCTGTTAGTGCGGCCATTCCCAATGGGGACCCGATTGGGAATCGCAAACAGTATACTTATCACTGTTGTAGATTTTGTTTAGCGACCCACAATTCGCGATTCCCAAACGTATCGCAAATTGCGAGACGCAAAACAAAACATCGTACATCTCGCCCTGAGTCTTGAAGTCAACAAAAACTTTGAAAAACAGTAGGGGAGAAGGCAAAAAGTTTGGGGAAAGGCCACCCTAAGGTTGACAGGTCTAATATGATAACCCTGTGAGACAAAGTTCCAGTATGTAACAGTTCTGCTCTGGATCAATGCAAGTCACGGAGATTAATGTGAGGAGATGGGCAAACTGACACGCAGATGAACCAATGAGCCAGCAGGTCTGGGAAAAGGAGGAACATTACATTATTTATAGTGGACTAGCACAAGGAAGTACCCACAACTATAAGTGGGTCTAAACATACAAGGTTTATCTTATCCTTGACAATTTTGAGCCTTTAATAAATGAGGTAAAAGTAGCAAGGGTTTAAGGTGGTGTGTGTAATAGCTGATGGGGAAACGCTGTGTTCCTCAGACCCTGGGTAAAACATAATTATAGCCACGTGATTCTGTCTGGGTTATTTCAACAACATCTATACTTTTTACTTTTTAGGAGATGTCACTCGATGATTCTTACTCACACATATAAATTACACATATTAATTTGCATTACACAATAAACAACACGCTCATCTTTTCGTTTCAAAATATATATGCAAATTCTCATTGATGAACTTTTGTTTTGACCTGGGCACTGTTTTTTGCACTGCACGAGCAACTCATTTGTCACCATTGCACCAGCACATTATGTTTCAATGTTGCTATATTCTTATTAGAAAGACTTTTTGAAATCAATTAGACAATATATTTTGGAAAAAATGATGAGCCTGGTGGTGGTTATTTTCTAACGCAAATAATAAGTGTAAGTAATATGTGTGAGTAAGGATCATTGTGTGACTTCTCCTAACAAGTAAAATGTATAGATGTTGTTCAGATAATTCTGACAGGACCACATGTGATTATACTGAGAACTTGAGATGGTAGCAGTTCTCAAATTCAGCCTTGATGCAAGGGACAAGTAACACAGCCCTGCTAACAGGGCTTTCTGTAGAAGTGAGAAGGATTTGAAGGTGTTTACTAGGGATGTTCATGCATATTCATTTCATATTTCACCCCAAAGATCAGCATCTACATCTTCTACATCTGCTCGCCGTAAAGGCAAAATCCCGAAGTCATTATCACATAGTGCATCTCAAAGACATTATTTAGTGCCAGATTCCAAAGCAAGACTTCAGGGACTGATCCCATCAGCATGAGGTAGGCTTTCATAGGAGTTAATCAGGGCTAATCCTAGGACCAGCATCCATTAATTTTCCCAAGAGCAGATATATCCCAAGGGCAAGGTCCAATGACTAATTCAATAGACAGGACAAAGGAAAATGTGTCAGTGTATGATGTACAATCCAGGTTAAATTACCAACAGCAGTGGAGTTAAGTCAAGTTACAAAGGCAAGAGCCGGAACTTTAAGGTACATTTAGTACAAGAGTACAACTAGGCATTGAAGGGTGGTCACTAGCGTATATTATTCTTAAAACAGGCATGCTTTGATGCATACTGCTAGCCCTGGGAGATGAGGACAGGCTCTCTTTCATGGGCTGCGTAAAGCCAGTCTTACCAGGCAAACCAGAGAGTTAGCTTCATATACTAAGCTCTGTGGTACCTTGAGCTTGAACACCATTGCAAATTCTTTATTTTCTTTTATGGTCACTAGTTTGTTTTGTGTTCCCCGCTTATTGATTATCTTTCTTTTCTTTTTCCTTTTCATCAATTGTACAGAATACATTTACAGATAGGACAGAAGCTGAGGTCTCTTGGGAGGAAGTCAAAATAATGGCTTTGGGTGCAGTTTCCTTATGTCATTGGGATTGTACGATGCATGACATAACATAATTTATACTAGATGGATGTGGAGGCATAGATGAGCTGTGTGTGCCTCCTTTAGTATGACACTGGTGGGAAAGGCGCTAGGATTTTTATTTTAGAAAGCATTCAACCCCAGGATGCGTGAAGAAGGGCAGAAGATAAAAATGAAAGGGCGGATAGAAGCAGAAGTCAAGTGAAAGTGGATTTCAAATGGTATACAGGGTGAACAGTGAAGGGGGGGACAGGGAGGGGTTCCAGTTTTTATGGGGAACAAGGAGTAAAACAGATATCTGACCTATAAAGAAGCAAAGAAGCACTATATGGGTTTGCAAATCAAAAGCAGTCCTAGTGGCACCTTCTGACAGGGCACCCATCTGTAATCCTTTGAGGACAATTTTTCTTTGATTCCAGATAAAGCACTAACCTGTATATAAATCAGTGTCCGAGTACTGATCCACTTTCTTATGATGAAGAATGTAATCTGAGATCTTGGTCCCAATCGATGGCTGCACATCCAACCACTCCAAAGCAACCACAGAACTGGAAGGTTCTACAGTGGGAGACAGACTGAAACTAGGAAACAAAGAACAGAGAGAAAACCTGTTACTGGAGAACCTGAAACTGAAAGGCAGGCTCATTTCTGTTGAATTATTGTCTGAATCTGTATTTACTGACACAATTAACCCTTGGTTGTCCATAAAAGTTGAAGTGCTTTATAAATTAGATAGACAAACATAGAGCTGAAGTGAGACTCGAGGCTACCTAGTGAAGGAGAGCTCTATGCTTAGAGACAGACTGCCCCCATCAAGAAGGGCGGTACTCTCTATAGCGTAAGACAAACCGACAATGGGGTGAGTAGTGTTAAAGATGGGTGCTGATCAACTTCATGCTGGGAGAATGTAGATCATGGGGAGAGCCAATTCTGAGTGTCACGGACTAGCAATGGACATATTTATATTGGGAGGTAGACTGATTCAGAGGAGAGACGATTGTAATTCTAATACTACAAAGCTCTGTGATGGACTGGCCCAGGGAGGGTGGCCCAGTACTAGTGTGTGAGACAAGCACTAGACAGATCTATACTATGAGAAGCAATGACATGAAGCAAGAGTGTGTCAAGTCAGCACCGGACAGTTTTATGCCAAAAGAAGCAGTGGCTCAGGCAAGTGTCTGAGTGACTATCACTGAATAACTCTGTGAGTATATTGATATTTATATAACGCAACCCTATCTAGGAACAAATGGAGCACTGCTTGTGGAGGTAGACAAGGCTAGGGAGACATCAAGATGATGTAAATATACGGGAGACAGGAAGATCTGGACTCCTAGGTAGAAATACAAGGGAAGCTGTTGAATGATGAGGGACTCCTTGAAGGAATGCATTGCTTCTTCAGCGCCATTCTGCGTTATGGGCACACTAAGGCAAATTTGATCTGTGAGGAATATTATCTTTAGGGCCTGGAGTTCAAGAGCATTTTTTTTAACCTGAGCTTTTTGTTTTGCATTTTGACATTGTGGTAACAGCAAGGTAGGTTAAACAATAAACTTAGAAGAGGATGTGGGATATGAGGGCAATCCCTGAAGGTTGAACGAGGCTGGGATGATTCGCTTGTATTTCCTTAAGCCTGTGATCAGTCTGAGGCAGGATGGCTTTCAGAGAGACCCGTGAAGAGTTGGGGATACCTTCGAGAAATTCATGGCCTCCATCCAGGTGGAACATGAACTTGGGTCATTGTGTTTCAGGATATTATTTTTATGATATTTGACTCCTTCTACTTGAGAGGGTGACTTAATATCATGGGTTTAATAGTGTGTCTTGTGTTCTGAAAGTTTGCAGGGACACAGTGTTTTATATGCATGCCTAATTCTGATATTTTGATTTTATTGGTACTTTTATTAGTACTAATGCTTTTGTAATATAGTGTATAAGCCACTCTGGAAACCACAATTGTCTTTGCTAGCACGGTGTCTCATAAGAGTGATTCTCATGACTTATTCTCTTGGGATGATGTTCACACTTTCTTTACTAGCTGCAAAGTAATACAGGGAGCCTGTGTTCAACCTAGCAGCTAGAGAGGAGAATGCTGTTCTGGGAGACAATTGGAAAGACAAAAGTGTGATGTGCCTATGGACTTAAATTATTGACAGCTGAGGACAGGACCGTGGGATGCAGGTACATTCGACAACACAGAACAAAACTATCTAGGATACTGGAAGATAATCTTTATAAGATGATAAATATTTTCTTTGCATTCAGTTTATTGTTATCCATCTGTTCTGATGCTCAGCTTAGACAACTACTTGTTTTTATACACTAGTGTAGCATAGTAAAGATTTTTAGAAACAAGATTCTTGTGTTGCTTGACTTCTCAGAACCAAGTGGAGAGCCTAATCCAACAATTATCCGATAGTCTCTGGCAGGTATGAGAGGTCTTCATACTGACTAGTCCCAGAGAAATAGCACCGGTGGGCCAGTGAAACCCCTATCTGTTGTCACCACATCACAGGCTGGGAGGGCAATAGAAAACTTATGGGTGACGAAATTCCTTGCCTCCCATCAATGGTTACAAAACATTATTGTGATAGGAATAGCTTATTGTATAGTAAAGAGGACGATGGTACCAGGCGATCTGGCCTTTTTTAGGCAACGTGGTTTGGGAAAGTCAGGCCATTGTCAAATGTGAAAGGAAACTGTCTGATGTGCATTCATAGTTGTGGGCAAAGCCTGCTAGATCCCAATTCTTGGACCTTTAGTTTTCTTGAACATGCTGATAAAGAGTAGGCATTCATTTTTGGTTATTATGTGCTTCTGGTGGGTACAGGGGGGCCTATTTATAAGCCGCTTGGCATCGCTCTTGCACCACGCAATGTGGTGGAAGAGCGACGCAAACCTCAGTAGTGATTCACAAAGCCATGCAAGGACACTTTGTGTGGCCCTATGGCAACACAGCACAAATCGTGTAATGGCGCTAGGCTGCCAAGGGGGCACAGTGCAGGGAAAAAGGCAGGAATACACTGTATTGCCTTAAATGCGGTGCATTCCTGTCCTTTCCCTGTCATGATGAGCAGCACAGCAAAGTGACTTGCTGCACTGCGTGACGGACTCGTAAATAGGCCTTTGGATATTTATGCTTGAATGAGGGAGACGAAGTCTGTGGGTTAGTGAATGACTTTGATGGATGAGAACTTCGTGAACAGATTTGACGATAGATTTACTGAAGTTTTGCCCTGGAGCTCATATACTGCACAGCACAACACAACTCAAAATGTAACAGTAAATTACCACACATTATAAAACCCTGCAAGTGTTGTGCAATACTGTGCGGAAGTACTCTTGCAAATGTTAGGCACCCCACTAATGGTATATTTACTATTTTGGCTTTGGCAAGTAGACAAAAAATGACCATGCAGAAATTAAAGATGTCAAGGGAAGGTATGTATCAGTATGGGCACCATCAGTGAAGGCGCATCACTGATTTGCTGAGGTACTATTCTTGACTGCCTTGTCCCTATCAGCAGGAGAGGACACGTGTAACTCAAGCACAATGCCACTGAACCACGAAAATGGTTACCAGATATTCAGCATGTGTGGTGATCAGCTGATCGAAAGATGCGGACAGTTTGGAAATGATAATGCGACAGATCACTGTTGATATCTGTCAGGAGAGCATCATGTAGTGTTGTGTGGTGAGCGCATCTTAGCTACAACTGGCTCTAAAGGTTGAATGGTAGTCATATGGAATGAATTACATTTTCTTTTTCAAGTTGAATTGCTATGAATTTCTCAAGTATCTATCTGAGGAAAGGGAGACGCATGATTGCACAGTATATGCGTAAGCAGTCAAGTTTACAATTTCATCTTTTAATTGGGGTGCATCAGGGAAGAAGTTTGGGGAGTCAGCACTGATCATAAAAAGGATGGGTGTGTAATATATATGTGATTTTAAATAGTTGGAGGAGATGTCTTCTTCAAATGAGGTGACCTTTAGTGCAGGGATGATGTCAACTAGAGCAGAGCTTAGTGTGTCACATGACATTAGCATGCTTTGCTGCCTCTAGATCCAAGGCATCCTTTGGAAATATTTTCAGTTCCTTTACAGTTGCTGGTTGTGGAAGGAAAAATATGTTATCCTTGATTGGCTAGTTGGTGCAGCACATTTGGAAGATCACGTGTTCTCACAATGATCATCTTTCACTTACTGTGTGATTAGGTTTCTTGTACCAGTAGACAAATCAAACTCTTCATGGGAAAGATGGATCTGATAGGTAAACTCTAACCAGCTCTGAGACGGGAGGAAAACGACACCGTTTTTAGAGAGGATTGCCAAGGAAAACTAAAGAACTCTTGATAACTTTATGTTGAGATGCACAAGAAACGAGGGTAGAGTAAAAGAGAGAATCGATACACAATGTTATTTGTGATTACATGTTGATTGATACTGGGATGAAAAAGATCAGACGACGATTGCCCAGCCCTGGAGACAGCTACTCTGGTTGGATGGCTAAACAAAGAGCTGGGATATACTAGCACTTCACAGTTTGATCGTGGACACCCTCGTGGGAGGGTATTTACTTAGAAAGAGAGTGAGAGAAGAGAGAAAAGAAAAAGACAGAAAATAAATAGAGGGGCAGAGAAAGAGGGAGAAAAGTGGTAGAGTGAGGAGAAAAAAGACAGACAAGCACTTAGAGATCTTCGAGAGAAAGCACACCAGTCTTATCGAGATGGCATGAGAGGGAAAACCTTAGCACATGAAAAATTTGTGGGGGGTTGTATCCTGACAAGCAGAAATACGCTCATAAAATCAAGGATAACATACCAAGCTTGAGATGGTGTTTGGTGGTTACCAGATTGGTCTTGTCGGGAGAAGGGAAAAAAAGTAAAAGCCTTTCTTGTGAGGTCTATGGGAGGAGGCGCTCTGATTCTGTGAGGAGACCACAGTGAAAGCTTGGATGTTGCAGAGTGTTTTATGGGGTTAGAGAAAGCGTAGACCTAACAGTGAACTACTGCGTTCTCAAGAATTTGTGAGTGTTTAGTGTGAGCAACCAAGGGCACAATGTGACTGAACAAGAGACAGACAGAATGGCAATGACATGGTTGGAAATAACATTTCTTAAAAGGCAAGGCTGCGCTCCTTTGCATATTCTCGGTCGGAAACAGTCAAAGAGGAGGACTGATCTGGTACATACGTGGGCTGAGGAAGAGGGCTGCAGTTTGGAAGTCCACTCTCATCAAAGGCACTTAGATCGCACCGGCACCAGTCTTCGATGACGTCTCCTTTTCCAGAGCACCAGTAGAGACTCATTGTAGCACTGCGCAAAGCCTGAAAACACAAGACATAAGGCAGACCACAGTCAATTAATGACCTTATTAGATGTGAGTTCTATGCCTAGGCAAACAATGACTTCTCTACAAGGGAGTTGCTGAATTCAGTATCCATGGCACCATAAAAACCCTTCTTTTGCTACTAGGCCTAGGGGAACTCCCCTGTCAAAAACCAGGTCACAATGTGGGCACTTACATTCTTCATCTACAGGCCATAGGTAACAGCATCACATGGGACTCATACTCATGCTTACACGTTTCTCATCCAATTCATTACTACCACTGACAGATGGAAGCTCATACATTCCTAATACAGGCCAAGGATTACATTAGAAAATATGGGACCTGCATTCTCTGTATAAGAGATCTCATTTCCTTATTTCGGGCAACATGTGATGTCTCTGGTCACCTGTAACAAATGAATTACATAGCTGCTGAAGTGAAATAAGTTATTAAAGTTGAGTTCAAGACAAGCCAATTAGCACGTCAAGATTATAATCACAGACACAGTTTAAACCAAGCAACCAAAACAGCCTTTTCTTTTTTACAAGCTTTTTTTCTACACATTCGGCGCCTCAGCATTTTGAATCTGACATAAATTAAACTGATTCTAATATCTTTTTGCAACAAATTACAAATTGCTACTTGATGTGTTTAATAGCACACTAGATTCCTCTTTTACATTTCATGTCTGCAACCATACACCACTTTCACGTAAAAGATCAAGACACCAAAGTTGTAAGTGATTTTGCTGGAAGGATGATGGTGTGACTGTGTACTATAAGGAATAAAATACCCTCTGCTGTACATTTTCAGGATATTCCAAGTCACCTCAGGAGTTCCTTGAGCTTATGAAGGAATTTTGCCTTTGACCACCTTCCTTTATTGGGTCACAGAACTCTTTGGTAACTTGTACTGTGGTGGTCAGAGTTTCTATAGCGGAAGCCAGCCCCCACTGTGTACGGTTGAATAAAATAGGCAGTGTGGAGTTTGCCGCTCTCAGTGGGGTAGTCAGCAGGGCCTAGCCAGAGGCTGTGGCAGCAGGGTAGCTAGAAGAATATGTTAAAAAAAAATTCACTAAAAAAACTAAGTTTAACATGAAGTTATATTTAGGCATGTTATTAAAATCTCCCCTTGTGTTGAAAAAAACTCAGAAAGTCCCTGAAAAAACAACGGTTAAAGTGATGCTATAGTTCAGTGTTGAAATGAGGCAAAAACTATTGTTTAAAAAACAAAAAAAACTGAAATTCACAAGTTGTAGTTTACTTAGCTGACTATATCATGTGCCCCTGCCATGCACTGCTTATGACCTCATATATTACATCACTCATGAAATGTTAAATGACATAATTGAAAACATCACTGATAACATATATGTATAGTATATACAAATATATGTGTATAAATATATATATATATATATATATTTGTACGTATATATGTTTGTGTGTGTATATATATAGTGAACAAATTAAATGTTAAAGTGACATTATTGAAATGAGGCAAGAACTAACATTAAAGAATCCACAAACCACAGAAGTATGCCATTTATAATTCACTCAATTAACTATGACTTGTGTCATAATCATGCACTTCTTATGACCTTACTTAGAAGTATCCTGGATATCTGAACTCTGTGAACACAAATCTTCACAAAACATCAGCCTCCAGGACTCCATCTTCAACTTTAAAATGTTGGAATATTCTTTGGGCTGGCATCCTGGCTCTCCTCAAACCCAACAATACCACGAGAAGCAGACCACAAGCCAACTGGTACAAGTAAGAGCTCAGGATAGGCAAATGCCACTTCAAGGAACTGGAACGTAGATGGTGTCTGAGCTAGGACAACACAGATAGATACATCCTTCAAATCTGCCCTCAGGTTCATTTTCCACCACCTTGCCTCTACTTTGACCCATTTCCCATTCTTGCCCTCTGCACACGAGCCATTCCATTCATTCAAGTGTTTCCAGATTGAACATAGCCCATGTCTCAAGCCATCAACTGACTTCGGGCATTCCTCTCAATTTGCATTGTCTGGGAACCATCAACTTCTCCTTGATTCACTTCTGCTTTGCATCAAACCAATCACAACTGTATTAGCCAGCATCAAGATCTTATCTAAACTCTTTGCCTGCCAACAATCTTCACTTTGCTGAATGTGACTACTCAATTCCAGATGCAAACCCATACTGAAGCAGCAACAAAACCACTGAAACTACCTATCTCTGGATGATCAACTTCTTCGTGCCTCTTGAAAGTCTGCAAGAGCCTGTCATAATAAGCATGCACTGACTCTTTAGGTTCTTGTAAAGTTCGCAAAATCTTTAAAGATTTCTCCTCCCAAGCAGCTAGCTAGCTCCACCTGCATCACTCCCACACAGGACCTCTCCCCAAGTTGCACCTCTTCTTGTGCATGAATATAACCAGCATCTGTGACAAACTCAAACCCCAACTATGCCCCTCTGAGGACTCGAACACATCAGCTCAATGCCCACCCGTGGATCACCACAGCCACATACCAAGAACCCTGGAAACAAGCCACTGTACTACTCATCCTCAGTAAGCTCTCTGTGTTCCTGATAACTCTAGCCAACTACCGATCCCCCAACTAACACACTTGGCCAAAGTCCTGAAGAAACTGGTCAACAAATGCCAAGCCACCCACCTCTAGGAAACTTATCTCCTCACAGGGCTCAATCCACTCAAGCTATTTTTAATACTTACTGGTCCCTTCTTGGGAGTAGACACTGAACAGGTGTTCTGTTCAGTTGAAAAGTGGAGGGGCAATAAAAGATGCCTTTGCATCCTGTTCTTATATCACATTTGCTCTGTGTTCACAGACAGAGGTCAAAAGTCAGTTTTTCTTACAATTAATTTTCCTTCTGACTGCAGAGTTCCAAGACTTTGCAAGGTGAACTGTGTGACCTGCTGCTTAGAATGTAAAATAAAAGGATATAGGGTGTCATGTTTTCCTAACACACAACATTTAAATGACTTAGTCAACTGTGCAAACATTTCAAAATACATTTCAGTAGTTGTGAAAGCCCTTTTTTATATTTCTGTATGCTGAAAAAAATTTTTTTTTATAAGATGAAAAAAAAATCTGAATACTTTAAGTGTTGATGTGCAAAGGATATGTTTTCTGACACCCAATTTTCAAAGATTGTTAATACACTATATAGTTTAATCAGTAAAGCTGCAAGTTAGTGAAGAGGGTTTAAGACATTTCTTGAAACGTTACTGTGTGTAGATGACAATATGTTACCACATCATGGTTTAGTAATATATTTATTCAAATTGAGTGCTTAAACAAACTGAGAAACACTCCTTCCCTGATGGCAATGTTGTTAGTAAACTAAAAGAAGTCCTAGGTTATGTGGGCTAGATATCATGGGTATGCTGGCTAGATCCTTGTGATGCATGCAGCAAACTTTAGTCTACTTAATCAAACAAAATAGTTTTTTTTGTACTGCAGAAATGCTGAGCTCACATATTTGAAGGTGCAATCATATGTAAGAAGGAAGAAAAAGGTGACTCTGTAAACCATTTGCCTAGGATCACACAATTTGAGACCCGTTTATGGGTCAAGTACATTAGGTTAGGTCGAGTAAATTGTTTAAGTTACTCGACCTGCAGGTCTAATAACATTTTTATGATTTTTCGAGCCCTGCCTCAACACCACTCAATTTGGTTTCAGGCTGAACCACAGCACAGAAACAGCTCTCATGGCCCCAACAGAGAATATTTCCATTATTATAGAGAGAGGAGACAAACCTGCCCTCATCCTCCTGGACCTCTCTGTGGCTCTTGACACTGTTCTCACCCAATCTTTGTCCAACAACTCCACAAAGCTGGCATCCAAGGCCCTGCCCTCTGCTGGATATGATTCTTCATGAGAGGCCGGATTCAGTCAGTCAGTCTGAGTCCATTCTTTTTGGATGCCCAAAACATAATCAGTGGAGTACTTCAAGGATCATAACTCAGCACTTCAGTACCTGGATGACTCAGGTTGCCAGCCTCATCCACACTCATGGCATCAACGTCTTGTCTTATGGTGACAACACTCAGCTGACACTTTCAATCTATGCCAAAACTTCTAACGCATTGACCACGTTCTCCACCTGCTTTACAGAGGTCCTAGTGTAGATGAAAATCAATTCAAACTGAACACCAACATGACAGAAGTCATGATCTTTAGAAAACACTCCTGGCTGTGGGACTACATCTGGTGGCAGACAGAACTTAGATCCACACCCTTAAGTTAAGCTTTGCGTTAGGGAAACAGGTACAGTTTACCCTTTGGAAGGGTGCCTTTTCAAGACTCCACTCTTTTACAGGGCAGACTCTTCCTCAGAAGGAATTGATCACAGCATACATATATGGTGGAATAACAACCAGCAGAGACACAGGGAATCTCTTGCACACCATCATCCATGGAGCAGGACTGCCTGGTTCCTTAGAGTAGGCAACCGCAAAGGGTTCCAATTCAAGAAAAATCTATTCTAGAGCATCAAGATAATTATACCTTACACCTTCTTTGTATAAAAACTTGCATATTGTCTCGAATCAGACATTGCTCCATCTGATTGGTGCTGCTGATCCTTATTCCTACTTTGACCTACCAATTACATAGAGATCCTTGTGGAGAAAAGCCTTCAAAGCTACTGCTATGAAAGAGCCTTTGATTATACAAAAGATTTATGGTCTGATTTAAATAGTAATGGTAATTACAAACCTTTTAAAAACCCTGGTTTCCTTCTTCTGTAAAATTTGTAATGAACAATTCTTTGGTAAATTCCGTAGTGGAAACTGTGCTTAAAGCAGAAAGCATGGGTTCGGGAAACTCCTATATTTATATACTCCAAACTATTACTTAACAGCATGCCTACAGGTGTATGAATCGGAGATGATGTTAAACCTGAATTTCATGAGGCAGTGTGTCACCGATAAAGGCACCTTACAGCATGTCAGAAATACAATCATTTAAGTAAGAACAGATGTGATGATTGAGTTTTAGATTGGGAATACTTTTTAAGGATTTATCATAAAATTCAAAAAGTTTTTTTACAGAAATCATAAATGCAAATACATAAAAACATTGCTATAACGGCTCTCAGCAACTGAAATACATAATATGTGCAAAAATCAGAGAAATTCTAAGTCCCAAATGAGCAGAAAATCAATAAGAAAACAGACAGCATTTCTATTAGCATCAGAAAAGAATCTTGCTCAACCCCAAAACTTGAGGGTTCATAGGCAGTTTTCGTTGAAATCATCAAATTCTGCAAAATCATCATGGTGTGAGCAAAAGAATAACACTCTCAGCCAATCAGAGCGCTGGTCTATGACATGTCATATTATCTTAGCATCTAAGCACTATCCTGCAATATGAATATTGATTCTAGCAACTCTATGCTAATGTCACCTGGAGATGGCAGGACAAACTAGTTACAAGAACAACAGCAAACTATTGTGAAAGAATGAAGTGCCGTAAGCTAGTGGAAGAGCCTTGGAAAATGCAACATTATTGTCCATGTTGGAAAGTCTTCTTCTACAACAGCAGGTGCAACGTCAATGGAAATAAACAATATGACTCTGCTTGACTGTGCTGCAGAAATGATGATCAGTAATCATGCAGGAGGAGACATCCATTTTGAACAAGATGGTGCCCAAGCCTAAATTAAGACCTAGTTAACATGAACCAGGAAAACACAAGTTAACAAGACTCCGAAAATTAGTTTTGAATGCAATACCACCATATCAGTGTGTACATGTAGATTCAAGAGTAAATCCATGTTCTGCCCATGTTTATAATGCACAAACATATACACGCACAAAAACGTTGGCAGAATTATATGCATCAAGCTAGTAGTACAGTTGCCCCTTCCAGATTCTGGAGATCTCAGAGAGATGTCTGAGGTGAACAAGTTGTTTGAATCCAGTGAAACTGTACTGGTGCTTAGCTTGGGGATTGGTGTGTCAGATGCAGCAGGGGGTAGATCAACATGAAAGACTGCAATTCAGGGAATCTTTTGTGTGCTCCCATTACAGGTTCACCATTTCTGTTGCCAGAGAAGGTTGCAGTTTCACCAGGAATAGGTTGATTGCAGGTTTTCCTCATGTGGTGTAAATAGTTCAGGAGAAAGTGTGTGCATCTGAGCTAAAATGCCTAGGTCACTCCTTAAAATGTCAAACACAGAAATCAGGCCTCAATGGATCAACCAGCTGAACTGGTAAAACACTAAGGGTCATATTTAAGAGCCCCTTGAGCCGCCTTAGCATCATTGTTTTGACATTAAGGTAGCCTTTTCCCTGTGCCATATTTACAAAGTGGCGCAATGCATGCATTGCGCCACTTTGTAACTCCTTGCGCCACATTATGCCTGTGCCAAGCATAATGTATGCAAGGGGGGTTTCGGTGCTAGGAGGCCCGCAAAAATGGTGCAGTGAAATTTAACATATTTCACTGTGCCATTTTTGTGCGTCATATTTAACACCTGCTCAGAGCAGGCATTAAAATGATGCACCTATATTAACCTATAGGCCTCCATGCCCTTTGCTACACTAGCTTCAACATTTTTGATACTACTGTAGCAAAGGCACCACAATAGTACGTCATTTTAACACCTGCCTTGAGCAGGAGTTCAAAAAGTCAGAAAAAATGGTGCAGTTAAATCTAGTAAATTTCATTGCTCCATTTTTTCGGGCCTCCCTGCTTTGGAATGCCTCCCTTGCATACATTATCCCTGGTGCAAGCATAATGTGGGGCAAGGGGTTGCAAAGTGGTGCAATACTTGCATTGCTCCACTTTGTAAATCTGGCATGGGGAAGGCCTCCTTAGCGCTAACTTAGTGTAAAAAAAAAAGAGATTATGGCAGCGCAAAGGCGGCACAAGGGGTATGTAAATATGCTTGAATGTACTTTTACACAGAACTAGGTGGTTGTACGACAACCATATCAATAGCTTAAGGATTTCTGGGCTGCATGCAAAATAGTGTTGTGCCGTTTGAGCAATCCCTGTCCCCTAAATAAAAAGAGCCTTTTTGCAGAACTTTTCTTATAATATAGCGCTACCTAATGGTTACTCTCTATGGCTGCTTCCTTACCTCAATTTATGGAAATGCAGGCCTTAGCCTGAAGACTTGGCGCTTCACTCTCACTTGAGACACCACTGAATCCCCTGCCTCTATTTGCACAACTTTCACAATATGCCTCCTCTGGACTTGGTCCAATCCCCGCAACACTCGTATACATGACCCTACTCTTGAAAAAGCCTACCGGCATTGTCTGTTGATACAAACTATGCTTTCCTATGTACCCTGTAGCCTTGCTTTAAAAATAAAAATGCAATAAGTAAAAACTATTAAAAATGCCAAGATTTAGCAACCTCTTGTGAAATCCGTTCTCCTTAACTAACAAACATGTTTCTTTTTAAATGCCTACCTGCACTTAACCTTTCAAGAAACATGAGCTTCTCGTGTTTGTCGAGGATGCTTATTTTTCACTGTCCAAGGATGACATTGTTGAATTTGTGCTGATCAATATTTTCCACGAAACCAGTTATTATGAAGACTAAGAAAGAAAGAACAGCTAAGGAAAATATTCATCTAAGGTTACACGCTTTCTGATCTCATTATCAGGAAACAAATATCTGTCTGATCATCTCTCTGGGATCTCATATCTGAGTGTACGGAGGCATAGGCTTTTTTTCTCGGTGTCCACTCCAACAATGCTGTATACCTCCTCTAAAAATCTGCCCTGCAGCCCACTCCCTGCTTTGCTGTTAAAAGCTCCGGAGCCATATTACACTAAGGGCCAGATTTACAAGAAAGTGGCACACTAGCTTTGATGTGCCACTTTTCTTGTGCCCCTCCTAACGACACTATGTGTGTGCTGTATTTACAATACGGTGCACCATGGCCCTTGTTTCCACAATGGCATCATAATTTATCATGCAATTGTTGTACTTTGCCGGATTAGTGCCATCAATTATGGCACTAGTACATCAAAGCACTAGGGAGGCCCATAGGGTACTATGGGCCTGTCACTATAATGCCTGCCCCAAACAGGCGTTAAAAATGACAGGAAAAATGTTGCAGTGAAATCTTGTAGATTTTACTGCGCCATTTTTTGCAGCCTCCCTGCGTGGGAATGCCCCCTTGCATACATTATATCTGGCGCAGGTACAATGTGGCGCAAGGGTGTTACAAAGTGGTGCAATGCTAGCATTGCACCACTTTATAAATATGGCAAGGAGAATGGCCTCCTTAACACCACATTAGTGTAAAAACAAAATCACACTATTGTGTTGCTAAGGGGCGCTAGAGCCTTGTAAATCTGTCCCAAAGTGCCCTTGGGACGTAACCACTGTTTAAGCCTGTTTTGCACGACCCCAGGGCACTTTGGTATTACAGAAGGGGCTGCAAACACTTACGCGCCCCCTTCTGTTATACAGATAGCTCTGGTGCACATATAGTGCCCGCACATTTACATGGGGGTGGGGTCCTCTGAAAATGAGGGAATCTCTTTGCCTTTGTGCCCGCACCATAATATAGACTTGAGCACAAAGGCAAAGAAGCCACTAAAAGGTGGCACACTGTCAGTGCGCCCCCTGATGGCAGCCCTCTGGAAGGGGTGTAGACCTACCCTTGCAGGTGGGAGCAGTCACTCACTGCACCCACCTGCAAGGGGATTGCTCACCCCTCTTAAAAGTGCAGGCAGGTTGCCATCTGCAATGTTAAACATGCAACGGCTGCTTCAAAGCTGCTCGATATTTCACTTGAATGCACCTTCCCCAGGGCAGCGCGAGTTCGTGGCTGCCCTGGGGGCAGTGCATTCATTCTTATTCAGCGAACTCTCCTTGTTTGCGCTTGGTGTGCCCGGTTCAAACAAGGAAAATGGGCCACATGTGTAACACAGCCCCAGGTAAGGTTTTTGGAAGAAGTGCATGCTGGCTAATTACGGACAGAAATTTTCAGAAAGCAATAAGGGGGTTCTAGTGCGGGAATCAACAGTGAGTGAGAAGGGCTGGGCTGCCCCTTCTGGCATGTTGGCATTTTCCCAGTGGGCTGGAAACTAAACAGCATTTTTCAGTGAATCATGGCCACCAATGCCCAAGCATGCACTCATGGCACTTTTCTATTCACAGCCTCATGCAGTGTGGGGCAGGCTGGACCATTTTTGGCAGTGCTGATTTTTCTTTCTAGTCCAGCTGTGGGTATAAAATGACACGTAAGTGAGGCAAAGACCAGTGTACAGCTGGAAAGTCAACCAGAAATACAAATAAGAAGACAAGCAGAGAAAGAGAGGCTGAAAGACTGAGAGAGATATACAGATGGGGAGACAGACACACAGATGCTCATTTTGGCACTGTTTCGCCCAACGCTTTTGTTCATTCTACATAAATGTCCCAGTTTTTCGGGGAAAGGTCAGGTCAACCTGCAACGCTTTTGTAAATGTCCCCGTTTTTGGGACAAAGGTCTGGTCAACCAGTGAATCAGAAGTGAAAGGTATGCTCTCCTTTTACATGCACTCCAAGGGTCTTAAATACTTCTGCTGCCTGCTCACGCGTGCGCGTGTGTGTGTGTCTATGTGCGTACGGGCGCACGCACACACATAACCACACACACACTCTTTTAGAGGACAGGCCAGATATAATAAAGGCTAAAGGCTTTAGTCCTACTTTTATGTCTAATCTGTCCTGTTTTTTTTCTTTTCAAAATCTGGTCACCGTAGATCAGTGGTTTTCAAACTTTTTATGCTCACGCCCCAACAGTTGAAAAATAAAAATCATCGGGCCCACCCTTAAAGTTTTTCACAATTTATTTTATTAAGATGGCAATGTTTAAATATGTCTAGACTTATTTAAACATTGGAGTTAAGTACTGTTACATTTTTAAAACTGCAATGACATGTTTCTTCTTAAAACTTAAAACAAAGCACTGTTATTTGTATAATTCTTCTTTTATCCAGAGCCTGGCACCCTCCTGGAATCACTTGAGGCCCACCTTGGGGGGCCTGCTCGACCCCCAGTTTGAAGACCCTGCCCTAAATGGAGGGAGACAATGGGAGCCAAAGAGAAGCATCTCCTGTCTCAATGGACTCATGTATCTATTGCAAGAATGTGTTTTACCTCATAGTCACAGGTCCACATCCTGCTGCCTCTACTATGTCTTCTAGCCTTTCATAGGTCAATATGATGGGTACCACGGAGCAAGCATCTGCTTTCGAGTGCCAAGATTTCAAAAGGGGAGAATGTGCGCTTTACAAATACACATATTATTATACAAAGCAAGGAGACTTGCCATTTTTAAAGCCAAAATCATTTTTAATTTCTCTCCCTAAAACTTACTCCACTGCAATGCAAATTAATGGGGAATTTACATGCTCACAATTTGTTTCTCCATATCTATCGTCCACTTGTTCTCAATTTTGCCACATATGGGAGAAATGACACAGAAGAGATGGGATATATCTCTGGAGAGGAAGGGGGGGAAGATGAGAGGCACGGATATATTAAAATGAGGGGGAGGGGAAGTCTGTACCCCTTCTTTCTTAAATGTCAACCAGGGAGGCCAGACCCTGCCCTTTACGCCAATCCAATCTGTTTTTGATTCATTTTTTATGGCAACTGCTTGGCTTTCTTTAATTTGAAGGAGGGGTAGCGCTGCACTGTGCTCTGCCTTGCGTCAACCTTTAGAGAAACAAGGTTAGCCAATCGATACGTCCTTCAGTTGCACTCATTAGCTGACCGCAGTAACGCAGTTAGGCCGATAAAGCACGCACGCTCGAAGGCCCCGCGAGGGGCCGCCATTCAATTTGCTGACCTTTGTTTACGAAGGAGCGCGTAGGCTGACGTCAGTGCGGAGGGAAGGCGCGAGGCCACAGCTCAGCCCCCACGCTCAGCAGAGCTCTGCTCCCAAGGTTTTTCAGGAGTGCCGTGTTTGAGACGGGGAGGTTGCAAATATGCCAATAGAACCGATTCAGGAGTGAAATTCACGATTTTTTAAGCCATAAATGGCTTTATTTTGTCTGTCTCCCCATGAAACCTTCTGCCTCCTAAGAGGTCAATAGCGAAAAACACTTTCTCCCAATTAACTTTTTTTTTTTTAAGTCTTCCACTTTACTTTTCTGAAATGACATTTATGAAGTTGCGTGCATTGGGAGGTTAGAATACTGCGTGCGGCCTGCAGGAGAGTAGAACTCAAGACTCGGGGAAGTTGCAGGGATGTATGAGTACTGCCCTGTGTTTACAACTTCAAAAGCTCAAACTCCTATAAGCTAAGACATTTAAGAGCAGGGATGCTGACACCACAAAGCATGAAGCTCATGCCTTGCAGTCCCTTTCTGGATAGAAGGCTGATCATCTGCCCTTTTGCTACTGTTCGCTGATTTCCAAACACAACTATCCCAATGTCAGCCTGTGTCTTTTAAGGCTGATGTACTGACACTGTTCTCACAGAGGTAGCGCCTGAAACTGATCACTGACCCCTTGTCCCTGTCACTACAGAATACTTAGCATGTGGCATGTGTCTCCCTCTGTGTGCAAGGACATTGGGGATGGGAGAGACGGAAGACAGAGCAATGCTCAGACTGGATGTGGCCGACACACAGAGGGGTGATGCTAAAAGTTCATCCACCTACCTAGAACATGTTGTCGTTTACACAACTCATCACATGGGATTCCCATATCTCCCTTCAGCTCAGACTTGAACATCAACTATGTGTAATTTGACAGAGGGCCAGAAACCTACCTGCTTAACTTGGCATGTGAGCTCCGACTCTTCAGGATGCACCACAAAAAAAACATGAGCATATTAATAATATTTTGGCAACGGGCAGCATTGCACGACTTCTTGCGTCGCTGCCCTGAGTCAAAAGAAAAGGGCAGGAATGCGCTGTATCTGTAAGATACAGCACATTCCTGTCCTCTTCCGCTGCGCCAACACAGGCACCCTTGCACCATAGTGCAAGGGTGTCTGCATTGTAGGAAATATTGTTTTTATGCTTCATAAATATAATCAGTGGAGGCGTTTTCCCCTTTCTGTGTGTGCTCCAAAATGCAGCACACACAGAAAGGGGGGAAAAAAAGGAGCAATAAAGACATTTTGTCCTTGTAACGCTTCCGTGGGGAGGTGTAGGTTTTGTTGTATGCCCAGGCATACAAATCCTTGTAAATCTGGGAATACGTCAAAATCCATGGGTGTTGTGTGGGAAAACCCACTGCAGTGCCCATGGAACGCCTCTTTGATGCAGAATAAGGCAATGCAGCGTCTTGCGCTGCATTGCCTTATTCCATATCTACAAGGCCCTGAAAAGCCACGCAAGGAGGCGTGGCCTTGTAGATATGAGCCTGCAGCCTATGCCGCCAGTGTGTCAAACAAAGTGATGCACCGGCGGTGCAAGCCGCTTGTAAATATGACCCACAGGCTCTGTGGTACAAACGCTATAGAAAAACCTTTGAGTACATAAATACTATGCTAAAGCCTGTGATTTCATACATCACTGTACCATTTTCACCGGGTGTGACTATGGCAGGCCTGACACTGCTATCTCAATATCTTACCCTCTGACTGAGGGTTGATCCACTGACATCTCTATCCCAGAGTTACAGTCAGTGACTGAGGGCTGATCTCCTGATACCAATGTCACCCTTGACTGAAGGCTGATCCTCTCACACTGTTATTCCAGATACACTTTTGTTAATTGAGGGTTTATATCCCAATATCACTAACCACAGGCACTTATTGTGAAGAGTGATCTCCTAAAGCTGTTGTTGCTGCAGAGCCACTGTGTGTGACTGAGAAGCTAACAGTGCCCCACTGATGCTTTGGGTGACAGAGGACTGATCTGACATACCTTGGTGTTGGGAGTAGCTGGGCACTGCTCTGACCAGTGTGGCAACATCGCTGCCTGTGACTAAGGATCAGGTCTGGACTGGCCGTAGCAGGCATCGGGCATTTTCCCAGTAGGCTGGAAGGGTGGGACTCAGGTTTGTTATCAGTTTTGTTACTCAGGCCACCTTTTCAGCAGTGCTGAAATATCACCCTCCAGTAACGAAAGCAACAGTGTTTCACACTTGCATGCACCGCCCCTTCCCCTGCCCCCCATTAGTCCGGTCTGACAAAATTGCCAGGGCTGCTTTGGGTTCCCAGTCCGATCCTGCTAAGAACTGTTCTGACATCACTCTACCAGGGTAGCTGTCTGTGAATGAGCAATAATTGACACCACTGTATCAATGTATTTTTGATGACTTAGAACGGATCTCACACATGTGTAACAATGTTGCTGTCAGCGACTCAACCTTAATCTGACACCACTGTATCAGTGTCGCTCTGAGTGACTGTAGACTGATGAAACCATTGATGAACGCTGCTGACACTGACTCAACACTGATTTGAAATGACTGTACCAGTATCACAGTCGGAGACTTCCTGAGCCTCCCATATCCCCTCTCTCCAAATCCCAAAAGCAAAGGGGAAGTGACACAATTCGGCTGGGCTGTGAAAAGGGGGCCCTATCTTTCCAGAAGTGCAGCACAGAGTGTGCACTGCTTTGAGCTTTTTGCTTTCTTTGCTCTCACACTGTGTAGGTTTTTTGCTTGGCATATCAGATTTGTTTACTATGAACTTTTTTGGGAATTTGACATGAGGCAATGGTGACAAACAGAAAAAGTGCTTTGCAAGAAGGTTTGCAATAGCAGGATTCAGTGCTGGGACCAAATCAGGTGAGGGTCTGAAATAAGTAGTCAAATTCTGATCAGAAGACCCCTTACCAGCTATCTTGTCAACTTTCAGCCCTCAAAGGTTACATGTACAGATGCCTTATAGTGCCTAATCTACCTCTGTTTATTCATGGAGGCCTCAGGTTCGCCAAGTTTTAAACTTGCAAGGATACCCTCAAGGGCAATGAGGGGGGCAGAGAGCAACCAAGGCCAGCGTACCCCACATTCCTTGGGGATAAGATCAGCAACAGTGGAAGGGGCAAGATTAGAGTCACAGGACATTAAGAGAATTAGGTGGAAGTCAGATTCTTACAAGTGGTATATCTGTTGCAATTTACTTTGATTTCATGGTGTTCAATTATAGCTCATATTGTCTTCTTTCAGTTTTTCATGATGCTGGCAGTTTGGGTACTTGGCCATTCATTTGTGAGGCGGTCAGGTCTCTTGATGGAGGATGTGCTGAATGCAGTTTTTTTCAAAATATATTTTCTTCTGCTGAGGTGCACTCCAGGACTCCTAATGTGTCAGAGGAATTAATTATTGATTTAGTGCTTTAGTAGGTAGTCTCAAAAGAATGAAATTCATTCCCCACAAGTGGATACGAGTACACAACATACTCCACAGGGATAGGGTTCATTTGTCGAATCAGGGGACATAGATCTTCTCAAGACACTAGAATTTTCTTCCATAGTAGAGCTGAGGGATAAGGGATAGTGGCAGTGACTTTGTCTGTCCTTATGGTGGTGATAGTGTCGAGTTGTTCTTTTAATACTTTTGCAGACCTCTCCTTCCCACCATTTGACCCAACAATTTTATGTTGTCCTTAGTGTGGGCCACTGAGGGAATAGGAAGCTTTTGAAACACAGGACAAAGGGGGACTTGCTTCTGTTCACTGTGAACTCAACCAGGCAGGTCTATGGGGCAAAAATGTGTGTGGAAGGGAGTCAAGTCTGGGATGAGGTATCTAGTGATGGTTGCCCATAATCAACTCTAGAATAGGGGTGTTTATGTTGGTAGAATAATTGAAATGGGTTCTGCACTGGAGCAATGCTGACCTCGAATTTTTCTACCAGATGTAAATATACTTCTTAGGAAAATAATGTATGTTGATTCGTTAAGTGTTATCCCAATCTTAGATTCGCTTGTCAGGATAACAATTTAACAGGTACAATGTGTGGTAAAGTTAACAAATCTTTTATTAGTTAAATACAACCTATACTTTTCAGTATGATTATTTGAGTTGTGTATCTTTTTGACAAAGGGTGAGGAGTCCATGGTTTGAGGGTTCATAGCCAATAAGCACTGATCGCAGACAACTGTGCAAACATTAAGCTCTATGTTTTAGCACTTATCTTTACCACTATCACTGATCAATGATCTAACAGCATTGTATCAGTGCCACCCTCAGTAATAGAGTACTTGTAGGAAGCTGGCCTGGTGTGGTGGAAACCTCTGGTGTCTACACCTTACACTAGGTCAAGGCAACCCCTTATTAGTTAATAACAGGGTTTAGGATGCCAAGACTCTCTAGGGGTAGCTGTGGATTAGCAACCAAGACTTATCTTGGATGAGTGTAAAGCACTTGCAGTACCACACTAGTCACACAGTAATTTATCACACATGAAAGAATCACACAGGGTTACAAAAATAAAGGTGCTTTTTATGGTAACACTGAACTAGATTACTTATAGATAGTCCCCCAACTGGAGGTAAGTACATACTATATATACACAATCAGTATTAGAAATTGGCATATTGGACCAACAAGCATTGGCAAGAAATAGTAGGAAATAGCTACGGCCATTGGGGAGGGCCAAACTATATACTAAAATAGTGGATTGCAAAGTTAGGTCCCCCACCCAAGGATGTGGAGTAGTTAGCTGGGAGCAGGGAGAATTAAGGACCCGAAGAGGTTAGTACTTAGATGACCCCCAGCGACCAGTACGGCAGAGGTAAGTTACCTGGTTTTCCCACACGCTATCAAGGGGACTTAAAAAAAGGAACCTTGTAAGAACAGGACCAGACCAGAGGGACCTAAAGGTGGATTCTGGACGAAGAGGGCCTGCAAAGGAAGGTGACAGAGTCCAGTCCACGATGGAGTGTCCAGAAGGGTCAGGAGCCATGCCACCCTTCTGTGGGTGAAGATCTGTGTCAACTAAGGAGGATGAAGATCAGCTGTGGAGTCCAAGAGAAGCAGAGGAGTCCCCGGTGTCATGCAGAAGATTTCCCCCACAGGTTGTCAGATTGCAAAGGAGTCAGCAGTCAGGAAGACCACCAATAAGCCTTGGCAAATGCAAACCAGGGCAGAAGAGGAGTTGCAGAGATGAAGAGAACCAGCAAGGGGAGTCCGGGCTGACCCTCAGCAGTCGGGAGAGCCAGCAGAAGCAGTCGCAGCCCCCACAAGCAACCCACTGGCATCAGGCACAGTAAGTTGCAGTGAGGTCCAGTTGACAGACCTAAAGGGGAGTCCCATGTCGCTGGAGCAGCAAAAGAGAGACTGCCCTTGCAAGTATGAAGTGCTGGGGGATGCGGCTACTCGGAGCTTTAAGACCCTTCAGAGCAGGAGTCAACAAGCCTTGGTTGCTGCAAGAGTCGTGGTGCACAGGGATTCCATCCTACAAGGAGAGGCAAGGGGTCACCATCTCCCAAGTTGGATAGAAGGCATAGAGGTCCATGGGGACCACTCAGACCCACCACCTGAGTTGCAGGACCACGCAGTTCCAGAGGAGAGTAGACCCATGCAGCCGAATGTCGTTGCCTTAGGTACCTGCAGATGCAGGGGAGTGACTCCTTCAGTCCAAGGGAGATTCCTTCTATCTTCTTGGTGCAACTGAAGTCTTGCTGACCCCAGAGGATGCACAGCTATGGAAATGTTGCAGTTTCTGGAAGGAGCCGGGGAAACAATGTTGCAAGGCGAGGTTGTCTTGGGAGTTGCAGTCTTGTTCGGTTCCTGAAGTCTCCAGTTGTGGTTCTGGTGGCCAGGAGCAGGAAAGGTCAATGCAGAGGAGTCCTGGTGGAGTCTTGCATGCCAAATCTAGGGACCCACCTGCAAGGGAGTCCCTAAATAGGGCTAAAAGAGGGTTTAGCCACTTTGCACACCTATTAGAGAGGGTCACTGACATCCCCTGTCTGACCTGGCCACCCGACTGCTCCCTGGGCCCTCTGAGCATCTTGTTTCCAAGATGGCAGGATCAAGTGGCCACCTGGAGGAGCTCTGGGCACCATCCCTTTGTCCAGTTTCATGCCAGAGCAGGGACTTGGGGGGTCCATGGACTGCTGCAAACCAGTTTATGCAAGGAGGGCACCAGTGGCTTGGGGAGGCTTCCCCTCCCAAGTCTTGTAACACCATTTTCCAAGGGAGAGGGTGTTGCATCCCCTCTCCCTCAGGAAATCCTTTGTTCTGCCTTCCCCTGCTTGAGCTGGTCAAGCAGCAGGAGAGCAGAACCCTGTCTGAGGGGTGGCAGCAGCATGAGCTACCTGCCAACCCTGGAAGACTGGTAGGAGCAATACTGGGGGGTCCTCTAAGGAGACCCCAGAGTGCATGGAATCATGCCACCAATACTGCCATTGGTATTGGGGTATGATTCAGACATGTTTGATACCAAACATGCCTAGGTTTGGATTTCCCATTATGTACCTGGAACACAGGCCAGCACATGAGTAAAATGGCTTCCCTGCACTTATGAAGTCCAGTATAATGGAACTGAAGGTCATAGGGGCACCTCTGCTCTTGCAGGGGTGTCCTCACATGCAGGGACCTGCACCGTGCCCTCTGGGCTGAAAGGGCCTGCCATATGGGTAAACTGGAATGTCCTGGTGCAGTGACCAGCAGTGAAAGGGTGCATGCACTTTTTCATGCAGGCTGCAATTGCAGGCCTGCAGACACAGTTTGCATGGACTCCCGTGGGTAGCATAACACATGCTGCAGCCCATGGGGGTCCCATGGTGTACCAATGCTCTGGGTACCTGAGTACGAAATATTAGAGACTTATAGGGGTACACCAGTATGCAAATTGTGGGGTGTAAAAAGGTACCAGGGTGACCTAAGTTGGTGGAGAGAGCAAAATCACTGGGTCCTGGTTAGCAGGATCCTAGTGAAAACAGTCTAAACACACTGAATGACAGGGGGTAACCATGGCAAAAAGAGTGACGTTCCTACAGTACTGATCTGACACGCCTGTAACAGCATCACCCTCAGTAACAGAGGACTGAGCTAACATTGCTGTAGCAGTGTCACCCTCAGTGACAGAGGACTGATCTGACACCGCTGCACCAGTGTCACTCACCACTGATCTGACATCATTGTATCAGTGTTGACCTCAGAGACTGGGGAGTGATCTGACACCACTGGACCAGTGTCACCCTCACTGACTGAGGACTCATCTGACACCACCCTGACAGTGTCACCATCAGTGACTGAGGAATGATCTGACTCCACTGCACCAGTGCCACCCTCAGTGACTGAGGACTCATCTGACACCACCCTGCCAGTGTCACTTTAAGTTATAAACCTTGTCACACACCATTCTCATTGCCCATAACATACTAGAGGCCAGATTTACAAGAAAGTGTCTCATCGGTCCCAAAACGCCGCTCTTCTTGTGTGTCCCTACCGCCACCTAACAACACCATGGTTGCACCGTATTCACAATACGACGCACCATAGTGCACGTTAGGACAATACCATCAACATGTTTTACTCTATTATGGCGCTTTGCTGCACTAGCGATAAAAATGTTGATGCTAGTGCAGCGGAGTACAAGGAGGCCCATTGATTACAATGGGTGTGTCACTTTAACACCTGCATTGAGCAGGTGTTAAAAATGACACCAAAAATTGAGCAGTGAAATCTTGTAGACTTCACAGCTCCATTTTTGTGGGGCTCCTAGCGCCGGAACGCCCCCTTGCATACATTATGCCTGATGCAGGCATAATGTGGCGCAAGGGTCGCAAAGTGGGGCAATGCATGCAATGCACCACTTTGTTAATATGGCACTGTGAAAATTGCCTCCTTTAGCCGCATTAGCATCTAAAAAATTACGCTAATGTGGCGCAAGGAGGCGCTAGGTTCTTGTAAATCTGGCCCTTGGTTCCAAACACCTTATCCTTAATCTTACCTTATGAATTCATCTTCAGTCCAACGCTCACGAGTGCAGTGTTTTGTGCTTACTCACTCCTACCTCTGGAGCCGCTGTCGTGCAGTGAGTCACTTTAGGTCCTTCTGTGCTGGGCACTCGAGGAGGCGTCACGCTGATTGAAAGGGAGAGTGGTGATTCATAACAACAGCCTTTTCTCACTATCCCACTCCTCATGACACACACAGGCAAAAGTAAACAAGAACGCCAACGGGACAGCGCACGAGACAGACAAATGTACACAGTCGCAAAAACAGGCCGACATATGCCACACTACTATATCTGATCTTCTGCCAGTATTGTCACCAACATAGTGGCTGTAATGCGAAACTTCGTGCGAGAAGTCTCCGTCCCGTGTCTTTTCAGAATATGTTGCATCAAAGGACACCTTGTTCTCTAGATCGGGCGAGAGCAGCGTCCACCCTCCCGTGGTCGTTTGTGAGTGGCCGTCCGGGGGTGCATCTTCTACCGTCTGTTTGCAGCTCCTGCCCTCCGTGTCGTGGCCTCTGGCTATCAATCCACTGATCAGAAGTTTGCAAGTTGTGAAACTGCATTAAGTAAACTGTAACCGGCGGTACTGAGTGTACGAAATTGATTTAATTCACTGCAATTAGTGGCTGCCAGCAACCGCTTGCTAAACTATTAGATGTCGATGAGTATGCAGCGCTGCATCTACTTGGCGCTTTACAGTAATGCCTAACACAGTATTACAGTGTCGGTGACATTTCAGTGTATAAGTGAAAACCGGTGTTGCCGAAAAAGACGGATATGCTTAATAATCTCCTTGTCTGTAGGGAAAACAAATAATTATATATCAGGTTTATTCAGTTTCTTTATTTTTTCCAACTAATGGCTAACTAGGTAAGGTTTTTTGTGCTTTGTAATTTGAAATGGAAGAGACAAACGGAATGGAATGGAACTTTTGCATTACATCTTTCACCACTGATTTACACTGCTTATTTTTAGGCTATTTTACATTCTTATGTATTTAAAAAACATCTTGAAAAATGTACATTTTCAAGATGTGTTCTTTTTCAATTCATCCTTGGTAACATGTAAAATTCCCAAAATATTGCAACGCACTAACATTGTCACCTTGTCATAAATGCCATATGTCCTCTATTTAACTATAAGATATATAGATAATATGGTTTCCTGCACTTTTAACATAACATGACATAACATAACAGAAATACCTCTATCTCAAATAAGCATCAAAGAGTCTGTCTGTGCATTTGGTCATAAAATTGGCGATTTTAAGGATGATGTCTACCTACAAACATTTTACTGCCCCTCTAAAAAAAACATCAAGGCAGTACATTATGGTAAAGGTATGAAAGCACCCTTCATTGCTCACCAAAATCACTTCATGCAATACTATCAGGGTCAAAGGTCATACAACAACTCTTCCTGTGATTTTATTGGGGATCAAATGCCAACACAGGATATAGCAGCCTGCGTTAGCAGATTCCATTACCACAATCCCGATTATTTGACTGGGTTTGGTAATTAATGATTTCCAAACCTATAATATCCCAGATAATTACATCCAGTCCTTGCATCTTTAGAGGATGATGCTGTTGGCACTGAATGCCAAAGTCAGGCCAAGAAGGATGAAGACTACCTAACTAACGTCTGTCGTGATAATCAGGGTGTGTTTGATATCCGTCTTCATTCCCTTCCTAGGCCTGAACCATGAATGGTGGACACTGATACTGTGGTGTTACTAAACACACGCCTGTAACTGACCAGTGAATTCTCTAGCAAAAGAAGTCGAGATTTTAATTTTGTGTGTAGCTGGCCAAGGACATACATTTGTCTTTGAGAGTTTTCAATAATGAAGGGACAATCGTGTAACACGTGCTCTTTTACTGTGGAAAACTAGCCTTCTCCAGAGATTCTGAGGGGAAGCATTACCTTATTCTTTCATACGCACCCTCCAGTTCAGATCCATTGCACTGTAGCTTCAATGAACCTCTTATGTGCTTCCCCTAAAGCAGTGGTTCCCAACCTGTGGTCCGGGGACCCCTAAGGGTCTGCAAAGGCTCCTCAGGAGCTTAGAAAATTAAATATTATTAACAGTTTAGGTCCCCAGCTTTTAGTAATGACTTAGTGGAGGGTCCCCGGATATTATGATTCAGTGGGGGTCCGTGTGTTCCAGTAATGATAAAGTGGGGATCCACAGAAGTCAAAAGGTTTGGAACCACTGCCCTAAAGCACAAGCGTGCCAACCATATGGGCACTTAAAATTATAGATATAGCCAAGGTATATTTAAAAATAGCACAGCCAAAAATGCCTTTCTGGGGAAATAGAAGGGAAGTGAGAGAGGAGAGGTGGGGAGATGGGTGGGAGGTTACAGGGGAAGGAAGAGTGGGGTAACTTTAGAACACCTGGTGTTCAGTGAAAGAAAGGAGACACGGGCAGACGTATGGTTGGGAGCTTCAGGAAGGGGGTTGGTAGATTGTGTGAGATTGTGGTGTGGTCAACAGCTTCCCAGGGGTTTTAAGGATGAAGACCGAAGGGAGAAAGGAAGGTGGTAAAGATGAAGACATGAAAGGAGGAAAGAAGGAAGGAAGGAAGAAGATATGAAGAGAGGTAGCAAGGAAGGGAGGAAGGAAGAGGAAGGAGAAAGTAAGGAAATAAAGGCTTGAAGTGATCTATCCTTAGCTTGTTCTGTGTCCTGGGGTATCCTGGGCTTTATGTGTCTAAGCCCTCGTGTATCCCTTGCATCCTCTGTACCCTCCTGCTTTATGTGCTTCCTCTGTGCTATTCACCATCCAGTGCTTCCTCTGTGCCCTCACGTATCCCTATCATCCTCAGCATCCTCCTGCATCTTGTGCTCTCAACGATTTCTTGTTTCCACTGTGCCCTCCAGTACCCAGTGCTTCCTTTATGCCTTCTTGCATCAGTTGTTTCCTGTATTTCCTGAAGCGTTTTGTTTCCTCTGAGCCCTACAGCATGCTGTACACCCTCCGGTATCCGTTGTGTCATCTGTTCTCTGTGGTATCCGGGGGTGCCTCTATTTCGTGCTGTTCCCCTTGCTTCCTCTGTGCCCTCCTGCAACCTCTGCTTCCAATACGCCCTCCTGCATCCTCTGCTTGCTCCGTGTCATGATGCATGTTTAGATAGGTCTGTGCGTTCCTCTAACGTTCCTTATTTCTTCGGTCCCTTCAGCACCCAGTGCTTCCACTATGCTCACCGGTGTCCCGGACTTGCTCTATCCATCCAGAATACTAATGTCCGTCCCACTAGCCTGCCCTTTCTGTATGTGCTCTTCTATGCCCTCTATACTCTGCAGGATCCTGGGCTTCCCAGTAATGTGTCGTCTGCACCCTCTGCTTTCACCGTGCTCTCCAGTATCCTGTGCTTCTTCTATGTTCCTATATGCCTGATTTCCTCTCTGCCCTCTGCATCATTTGGTTTCCCTGTGCTCTCCAGTATCCTGTGCTTCCTCTGTGCTCGCCTGTGTTCCTGGTTTCCTCGGTGCCCTCTGCATCATTTGGTTTCCCTGTGCTCTCCAGCATCCTGTGCTTCTTCTATGTTCCTATATGCCTGATTTCCTCTCTGCCCTCTGCATCATTTGGTTTCCCTGTGCTCTCCAGTATCCTGTGCTTCCTCTGTGCTCTCCTATGTTCCTGGTTTCATCTGTGCCCTCTGCATCATTTGGTTTCCCTGTGCTCTCCAGTATCCTGTGCTTCTACTGTGCTCTCCTTCACCCCTGGTTTCCTCTGTGTCCTTTGCACCATTTGGCTCCACTATGCTCTCCAGTATCCTGTGCTTCTACTGTGTCCTCTGCATCATTTTGCTCCACTATGCTCTCCAGTACCCTGTGCTTCTACTGTGTCCCCTGCATCCTTTGCTCCACTATGCTCTCCAGTATCCTGTGCTTCTACTGTGTCCTCTGCATCCTTTGCTCCGCCATGCCCTCCAGTATCCTCTGCTTCTACTGTGTCCCCTGCATCCTTTGCTCCGCCATGCCCTCCAGTATCCTCTGCTTCTACTGTGTCCCCTGCATCCTTTGCTCCGCCTTGCCCTCCAGTATCCTGTGCTTCTACTGTGTCCTCTGCATCCTTTGCTCCGCCATGCTCTCCAGTATCCTGTGCTTCTACTGTGTCCCCTGCATCCTTTGCTCCACTATGCTCTCCAGTATCCTGTGCTGTGTCCCCTGCATCCTTTGCTCCACTATGCCCTCCAGTATCCTGTGCTTCTACTTTGTCATCTGCATCCTTTGCTCCGCCTTGCTCTCCAGTATCCTGTCCTCCGTCTCTTCCTCTCCTGCATCCTCTCCTTGCTCCGTGTCTTACTGCATTTTTCGTTCCTCTCTGCCCTCCAGTACCCTGCCCTTTCCCTACGCTCTCCTTACTTCCCCTAGCTCTCCATAACCCTGTGTTTGCTGTGTACCTTCCTTCCAGCATCCTTTACTCCCTTCTTGTCCTATGGAATCCTTCACTCCCCTTGTGCTCCCCCGCGTGCCCAGCTACTCTCTCCCTGGCTTCCTTCAGCACCGGGGCCCCCTGTGTCCTCTTCTACATGGTACAGGATCAGCTGTGTCTTCCTAGTCAAGGTTTGTCCAAGCTTTACGTGCACTGTAGAGTTATCGAGCACCCCTTTTAGCCACGGCCAATAAAAGCACACAGCTCTCCCTCCCTTGGTTTTCATTTTCTGTGCCAAGGGCAAATCCCAAAAGACAGCAGGTGGGCTGCACGGTGCTCGTCTACCCGAGCCTCCTGTCCCGTTCACTTCACAGTATAACGAGGCTGGGGCCTCGCACGGGCCCTGTACACACACTCAAGTCTCATCCTCCGGGTAGAGGGAGGTGGCGAGTCACTGAACGCCCGAGTCAGGGCCTGACTCTTGCTCAGATGGACTGCGTCTGGATTCTCACGCTAAAACCGAGCAGAGCTTTCACGTGCCTTCCTTCAGCCTGAAAACCCATGCTGCAAAAATGAAAGGCAAAGCATTGACCTTTGATGTGAAGCAGTAGAAGGAGATGGAGTCCAGGGTTGGATGGCACTATGTGAAACTAGGAATCAATCCTGGATTCGTGTTTGACCACATTGTGTGACCCTAAGAATTTTTTTACTTCACCGAGCCTCACTTTTCTGAATTATCACATATAAGAGCTCAGTCAGATACATAGGTTCGCATAATGTGCTTGCATCTTGGGTTTGATTTTGTAGACTGTATCGTTGCTCCACGTATAATTTCAACTTAGGCCACGTGACAACCATGTTCTTGAGTTTTAGACAGTGCAAACTTGCCACCAGTGCATTAGAGCGGTATATAAGACAAGCACAGTAGATTCGATTTTTTTTTTTAGGCCAGGAGGACTGGGCGTTTTGTCGAGAATCTCAGGATACTGAGCCGGGGCTCGCACTGGGTCCTGATTCCCACCTTCCAGGGTAAGGCCGGTCTGGCTGCACGGGGGGCATCATCTGTTTCCCCGGGAGGCTCGAAGGGTGAGCAGCAGCTTTTGTTACTGTGGGGGCAGTTTTATATCAGTACAGCAGTTTCAAAAGCACTGCAGAGTTCCTTGTGTGGCCAACAGTTTTCAGGCAACAATAAAAATGCCAAGAAAACTCCTGCTGGAGAGAGATTGGAGTTTTGTCTATTGGCATTTTTGACTCAACTAAGGAAGTGCAGAGGGCTAATATGCACGCTGCAAAGAACACATAATATGCAGATCACACAACAGCTCCTATGGGCGTGACCTCCTCGGCTCAGCAAAAGTGCCTCGAGGTCCTCCCCTGGGTGACGAGGAAAGCGTCACCCATTGACTTAGACCTAGGCGCTTCAGGTTTAAGCCCTGAAGCGCTCAGGGCGAGTGTCAATCAGTGACACTTCGTCACAGAGTGTGGTGGGGTCAGCAGTCTCACTGACCCCATCCCACTCTGTGACGAGGCTGGGACTGCTGTCTTCCCTCATTGGCTGGCCTAGGGTGAGTCAATGAGGGAAGGCAGCAGTCTCAACCCTCCTGGGACCTCCGAGGCTGAAAATAAGTGTGTGTGTGTGTGATCTTTTCAAATGAATGTTTGGTACGTGCGTGCATGTTTGAATGTTATGAGTGTTGTTAATGGATGTGTGTGCGTGTGTGAAAGAATGAGCGTGTGATCTTTTAAAATGAATGTTTGGTGCGTGCGTGCATGTTTGAATGTTATGAGTGTTGCTAATGGATGTGCGTGAATGCGTGCGTGTGTGTGTGAAACAATGAGTGTGTTTGTGCTTCCCGCCCGCCCCCCTCCCTCTAAAGCTGCCGGCCGCCACTGTACAAGAGGTGCTAAAAAGCAAATTATATGCATGTGAGAGAGGCGCTATGGAGAGATGAGAGGCCCTCTTAGAGATTGATGGTGAGGGAATAATTGAAGATTCTCAATAAAGATTGCTGTATCCTGGTGCACTGTAAGGTCATCATTCACTATGCTTTAAAAATTAATACAATTGAATATATAATGAAAAATGTGTTGTGGATAGTACAGTTTTGCCATTTTTCCTAATTTTTCTTGGGGAGAGCTCTCCGAAAGCCCCATTGCAATGGTCAGACTTGCTTGCTATGCACCTTATGGGGGCTGGTCCACAAAAAATGACAGGGCTGCTTTGGGTTCCCAGTCTGGCCCTGTTCCAGGGTCAACAACACTAACTAACAGTCCACTACTCCTCCAACCTTGCATCTTAATTTACTAATGACATTGGCAAGGGGGGCAGGGGAATAGGGGCTTATACAGTATTTGAATTTTGAAGATACAACAATACTATTACATGATGTTTGTTGCATGATTTGCAAGGTAAGTTAAATATGCCAGTCAGAAGTATGCCAATTTTGTCAGGTTGAAAGGGGGAGCACAGGCCCTCCACCATTGGTTAGCAACGGTCAAGTGTTCAGAGTTCTACAGCCAACAAAAGAGTGAGGGCAACAATCTGGGGAGATATCACACAGAAGATAGTCATTTCCAACAGAACAATAATACATACTAAAGTAAACTTTATTGGGAAGATATATAGCACTCCGTTGTGTACCTTTCAGATGGATGATTGCCACTGATTTGCATGTTTAAGTCAATATCAGGTATTTCAGTGCATAGTTTCTTGTTAAGTGATCTCTCACAAACTCCCGAATGAGGGGTGGGCGTGCCAACAAAGGAACAAGAAAAGCAGAGTCAAGGGTCTGGCTAGGTCACAGAAGTGGACTCCAAGTGTCCAAAGGCTGATCACTACTACAAGCTACAGGGACACACAAGCTTCAAGAAGCCTTTCTGCAACTTCTCAGCTGACCAGTTTCAACTGGACCTGCTCCAGACCCTGCTGATGGTTTCTGCTGTAGTAAATCTTGACCCCCAAGTGCTGTCCCCAAGGTCCTGGACCCTTTGCTGGTGTTGAAGGGCACTCCTCCTAACATATGCTGAAATATGATACTTAGAAACATTTTGGCTTCTAAGACCTTAGGAGGACCGAGACCAACCTACCAAGCTCATCTGACAAAGGTGCGTTGCCACTAGGCCAAAACCCCGGGGTGCTCCCACTTGCGATTTTCCACAGTAACAAATCCAATTCAGCGGGACCTTTTGAAGAAGGCTACAGCCTGCAGCCTTGCCCTGTAGAAAGATTCCGAGCTCCCAAAAGGTCACTAGGTCGAAGTTAGAAATCTTCTCCAGGTGAAGATGTGAAAAGTATCCAGCTGGTGAGGGATGTTCTCTGGGTGCTAAATTTAGATTTCTCCGGCTTATAGCTTTCACACCAAAAGTCTACGGCTTCACCGAGACCTGATCCAATGGCTATTCAACAATGCAAAGCCCTCTTTGGCCATAGGCTGCTTCCTTGCTTCGTTGAGGGTTTTTTGAACTTCCATTTCAGAGACTACTGCCAAAGGTAAAACTTCCAGCCAGGTCAAACCCTGGTCCTTGCATCCTACCCTCACTTCATCATTGTTGGCCTTAACTTGTAACTTGGTAGCAGACAAGCGCAACTAGATGATCATGCTTAAAACGTTTTAGTGTTTTTTTTTACATTTAAACTTTAGAAATTCACAACTCTGGGTTCACTTATTGGATTTTTGCAGTTTTGGTGTCATTTTATTTTCAAATTTATTCTATTTTTCTAAATTGGTTTGGGATTTCCTTGTGTTGTATTTTGACTTTATTACTGTCCAAATACTGTATAAATCCTTTACACATTACAAGTTAAGCCTGTGTGCTCTGTGCCATAGCTACCAGGGGGTTTAGTCCAGGTTAATTTAGTGGTTTTAAGGATTCACCCTAATAAAGGTTGCAGTTATTATTTGAGGTGGGTGCTGACCGCTCGCAATTAATACTCCAGTTTCTTACACATCCTCATAGAGTAAAGACACATTTCAATATAGAAATCACATGACGTTAAGCAACAATGCCATGCTTTGTTTGCTATTGGGGTGACAGGAAAGGGATTTGGTGTTCCTCGCTGCTTCTACGAGCTGCTCAGATGGCGCTATGAGGGAAGCATGAGACTCAGGGAGCACATACTGCTGCTGCTCTCCCACCTCTTGGTGCTAGTTCTGGCGCCTGGCAGACATTTATGTGATGCTCAGGGGTAGCAAGAAAAAATGCTCACAAGGAAGAAATGTGACTTTGGATCAAAAGATGCTGGATTTGGCAATGGAAAACCAAATTTAAATCCCAGCCTCAGCTCAACATCCTGAGACTGTGTAGAAATCAGTTACAAATGTAAAATGCTTCAAAGCGCTTCAATGACCTCTGTCCAAGTCACATGCTCCAACAAAAATAAACACACCTGGGTAGATGGTGACTTCAGCACAGAAGTAAATCATTGCTGAGCATGATGGAGGCTACCGTCCCCACGCTCCAGATGTTGCCAGCGCAGAGGTGCCTATGAAATCAAAATGAGCTGCACATTCCAGAAGGCTGGAGGACCCTTGCATGCCGCTATGTCAGTATGCTTTGGCGTGCTGGCATATTAGATGAGGAGAAACTCTCCACAAGCAAGCAGGAGTGCACTAAAATCACTCTTTCGGTGCAAAAGCAGTACTTCTGCCCAATTAAATGCTGTACTCCTGGGGACAAATATGTGAGTGGAGTCAAAGCCCCTCCCTTCTATAATTCTTCAATCTGCTTTTCCTGGTGAACACATAAGGTCTGTCAACAGATGTGCTATCAGGCCAAACCTGTAAAGCAACTCATTTTCCAAGCCCATGAGACAATAGGCCACTTTGAGCCACGAAGAGCACTTATGAGTTGTTGCTTCTATGCTTATATAAACATAGAAAGCCTCTCTTTGTGGCACACTTTTCCTCAGTCAGCTGTGGCCCATGTTTTGGGGATGAGGGGCCACTCCCCCTCACCTTTTGCCTCTCAAGAAGAGTGTCTGTCAGGCTGAGCAAAGGTCAGCTGACAGACACTCTTCATTTTCAGGTCAGGCAGCCAGGAACTAGACATGCACTATTTGTACAGGCTCCTGGCTGCCTGAGCTGAACTTTGCTGGGCTGAGGTCACAGCTCCTGTGGGCATGACCTCCTAAGCTCAGCAAACGTCCTCTAGGCCCTCCCGCTCGGTGAGGAGGAGCAATGTCACTCATTGACTCAGACCTGGGTGCTTCAGTTTTAAGACCTTGAAGCACCCAGGGCTGAGTGTCAATGAGTGACACATCGTGATGCAGTGTGGTGGGGTCAGCAGTCTCTCTGACCCCATCCTACTCTGTGATGAGGTTGAGACTGCTGCCTTGCCTTTGGTCAGCCAATGAGGGAAGGCAGCAGTTCCAACCCCCCTCGGACCTCCTATGCTGGGCTGCAGGTGTGTCTTTCTTTATTTTTATTTTTATGAATCTTTAGTCTGTGCATGCATGTATGTTTGAATATGTGGTAATGAGTGTTGTGAATGGATGTGTCTGCACGAATTAATGAGTGTAAGTGAGTGTGTATGTGTGTATCCCGTCTGCATCCTCCTTTCTATTATTACCAGCCGCCACTGTCCTCAGGCCCTTGTTGCAATCGCTGTATTTAGGGGTGAAAGTGTTTTGGGGGAGGGAAACGGAGAAGGCGTGTTTCCAGTTCAAATAATGAAGTTCCACTGAATTTTCAGATGTAGACTAAAATGTGTAATAGGCCTAAAGAAAACGACAGAAGGCCAACTCTGGTCAACACACGACATAGAAAACAAATGTGCAGACGAGTATGTGATACATGAAAAGTACAGGCCTCGGTTTGAATACAATGGTCAAGTAGGGATGCAGAGACAAAAAGGAGAATGAGGAGAGAGGGTAAAAGCAGGGTAAAAGCAGTCACAGTCTGACTTTGCATGCCATAGATAATTTAGAAGGACACATACAGAGAGGAGAGTCTGAGCCACTTTCTGTTACCAGGGTTAGGAGAAGGGGTAAATCATGACAGGCTGAAAGGGAGACGCAGCACTAGATTTTTGTGTTTCAAGGCTGGCAGGGAGTGGGACACAGACCATAAAACTTCAAAGTCTAGTAGACGTGAAGGGAGGACATATTGATAGAGTTCAAAGGGTAGGATCGAAGGACATTGTGTAAGTAGAAAGATATATATATATATATGTATAAAATCTGTTATAACTGTATTGTTGTAACAAGCAGTGAGATAGCGTTTAAAGAATTACTAATTACGGTCTTTGTTAATTGTAAAAGTTATGAAGGAGGTGGAACTTATGTGTCCACCAGGAGTATAAAAACCACTGTTTGTAAGAGCTGAGCTGAGTGTGGCTTCAGTTACAGAACTGTGCTGTACTCCCGGCCGTATTGTATTTACTTATAAATATACTTAATTATATTAGAGTGGGAGACAGACCGTAAAACTTCAAAGTCTAGTAGACGTGAAGGGAGGACATATTGATAGAGTTCAAAGGGTAGGATCGAAGGACATTGTGTATGTAGAAAGATATATATCTATATATATATATATGTATAAAATCTGTTATAACTGTATTTTTGTAACAAGCAGTGAGATAGCGTTTAAAGAATTACTAATTACGGTCTTTGTTAATTGTAAAAGTTATGAAGGAGGTGAAACTTATGTGTCCACCAGGAGTATAAAAACCGCTGTTTGTAAGAGCTGAGCTGAGTGTGGCTTCAGTTACAGCACTGTGCTGTACTCCCGGCCGTATTTAATTTACTTATAAATATACTCAATTATTATTAGAATTGTGTCACTTCTTTATTTCTGATAAAAACTCAACTACAAATGTATAAATTTGATGTCTGCCTTCTGCTCAATTAGTACAGACGTGACACTGCTCCCTGTTCATGGAAATGCTGCCAGTCAAACTATCAAAAGTTATTCTTTTTTCAGATTTAATACTATTAATACTGTGATGACAAACTTCATAGCCCATTGTTTAGAGGGGGTAATGGCAGAGCACGCTGTCCATAAACCCTCAGTGGCCGTCGCTCAGATATGATGTAAAAGCAGAATGACCCAAATAAAACTCTATACAGAATCTTCTGCTTGGTAACAGTATGGTGACATGGACAAGTTCCTAAATAATTCTGGTGAGTTACGAAAAAGGATAAAACACAGGGGTTGCAGAGTCTAATTGCATTTAGCCACTTGGAACCATTGTGGTCTGTGGGCTAGGTTCCAGACTGTATAACTAGATCAGTTTTTTTTATTTATTCTGGCTTCCCTATTGGACTAAATCATGTGATCCTGGTCAAATCACTTAGGCCCTTGTTTAGAGTTTCACGGGTGTGGCACACCGATTGGTAGATGCACTGTATATACCAAAATATAAAGCAGGGCATTAATCTCCCATTGCGTCAAAGGTCTACAAAAAGACCGACTCTCAGGGGCCAAATCAGTGCAAATGAGACTCTGCACTCAAACTGGGATGACAGTTTGTGCTGTAATATCACCCCATCTGAAAAACAAACTGAGCCTTCAAAGGGTGCCAATGGTATCCTGATGGACATGAGTTGAGCTTAGCATTACACACATTGTGAGTTGGAAACGCTTGCTACAAGGGTTTTCAACTCACATTGTCAGCCAGCATGTGATATTGGCACGTTACAGAAAGTTGGCCAAGATGCTAAAAACAAGTTGACATCAACCTTTGTTGCCAGTGCACCTCTAGGATGGCACTAGCCTGCCCATACAATAGGGTGGCAGACTAGGGTGCTATGCAACACTGAGAATGTGTAAATTCTTTTCTATGGGACACAGGAGAGGGATCAAGCAGACTCAGCAGGACTGCTACAAGTGCAGCATTACATGCATTGAACTCTAGCTAGTGTAAGCCTTATACTCAGGTGCGACATGTAGAACCATTGATACAGAGTGGTGCTTGTACAACTGCTGCCATACAGCAGGTGAATCCATTCCAGACATAATCAGCACAGATGAATTTTGAGATATAGATGTGGTGACCTGTGGAGAGAATGTGGCATCACGGCCAGAGCTGCCAACTTTAGAACTGGAGAACCAGGTTCAAGTCTTGTTGCTGACTCAACATCCTGTGATTCTGGGCAAAACACTTAATTTTCCTATGTCTCAAAAAAATAGAGATAAAAAACATAAAAATGAATGGGAGCTTGTGTAATGTAACTGGTGCTCAAGTAAAGCACTCCAGTACATTTACGTCAGATGTGCTGTGGGAAAAGCTGGTACACTGTCCTAATACTGGTCTGTTGAGGTTGTTATTGCTACTACCATCACTATTAAGACTGCAACAACTAGTATTACTACCACCACTACCATTACTACAACTTGTACTATTATTAATAATACTACTATTATTATTCTATTCTTGGAATTTCCAGAGCACATGACTAACCAGCGGGCCTCCCAGCACTAATCAATTATACCAATAGCTATATCATAACAGAGAATTAGGTGAACAGAGAAGTTTTCAATAGCTTCCTGAAGCTTAGTTCATCTTTGGTCTTCCGTAGCTTATTAGGGAATGAGTTCCATAGTTTAGGAACCAGGTAGGCAAAAGACCTACTACCAATTCTTGATTAATTGATCTTAGAAATTGTCAGTAGACAGATGGCAGAAGAACACAAGGGGGGTCATTACGACCCCAGCGGTTGGCGATAATGTGGTGGTAAGTACCACCAACAGGCTGGCGGTACTTACCGCCATATTATGAAATTGGCGGGTTGGCTAAAGCCAACCTGCCAATGTAGCACTAAGACCACCATGCGGTAACAGCCGCTGGGCCGGAGATATCCATCTCCAGCCCGGCGGGCGCCATTGTGCCACCTCCGGGATTACGACCCCGCCTACCGCCATGGTTCTCATGGTGTTCGAAATGCCACGAAAAACCTGGCGGTAGGCCATAGCAGTGACAGGGAATTCCTACCCCCCCCCAAATTCACGTCCCCCCATCACACATGCATACACACACCTATTCCCACATGCTTACATGCATGCATACATCCATTCACACACACATCCGCACACACACTTCCAAACATACATGCATTCACATTTCACTACATGCACGCACTCACATGTCGGTACATGCACACACGCATTCAACACTCAAAACACACATGCATTCACGCACACACACACACAACACACCCCGCCCCCTCCCCTGTCGGAGACCCGACTTACCTGGATCCAGGGGCCCTCTGTCAGGAGACGGGACGGGGCGCTGCTACCACCAGATGCGCCCGCCAGCAGAACACCACCAGGCCGTATTATGGGTCATAATACGGCTGGCGGCGGTCTACTGGCATGGCGCTGCTGGTGGTAGCAGCATCACCTTACCGCCATCCGCCGGCATGGCCACAGCCGGATTTCTACCGTTCTTGTGGTGGAAATCCGGCTGTGGTCATAATATGGCACATAGCTGGTAGGCACGGTGACGGTCTTTTGACGGCCGTTGCCGCGGCAGTAGGCAGGTCATACCAACAAAGTTGAAATGAGGGCCAATGTCCTAATGGGGATGTGGGGATAAACTAGATGTTGTAATAGCCCGGGCACATTGTTGTGCAGAACTCGATAAGCTATGCATAGGGACTTGAACTGTGTCCTCTTAAGAACAGTGCAAAGAAGCGTGTGCTGCTGAAGCAGAGTTATGTTTAGGTAATTTCAGCAAAACATGAGCTGCAGCATTTTGTACCACTTGAAGTCTTCTTACAACATATTGGGGACTTCCAAGGTAAAGAGAGTTGCTGTAGTTTAAATGTAATAAGACTAATGCTTGTACCACTAGTCTCTCCGAGGACAGAGCAAAAACCAGTACTACAACTAGTTCTACTATTGATACTTCTGTCACTATACTACAGCTAGTATTCCAATTGATACACTTACTACCACCACTAAAAGTAGTACTATAAATGTTACAACCACTACTATTACAACTAGTGCTACTATTAGTGTAATCACTACTACTGGAACTAGGACTCCTTTTGATATTACTAAAATTACTACAAATATTATTACCACTGTTATTACTATGACTTCTATTGCTGTTTCTACTGCAACAAGAACTTCTATGAGCACTATTACAATGATATCTGCTACCACTACCACTACTAATACTACTACATATTTCTACTACAACTGCCACTAATATTACTACAACTATCACTATTATTACAATTAGTAATATTAATAATACCACTACTACCATTAGTGTTAGTAATAATATATGGGATATTACTCCTTGCCAGACATGATAAGGATATTGCACTTCACTGGGAGTCCTTAACATGCACGGCATGGGGTACTTTATTTCATATAATACATGGTCACACCATCATTTTTTCCCACAAACCATTTAAATGCTTGCTGCATAGCTCTTTCCTATGAAAGTTAGAGTATGTTCACAAACATGAAAACTAAAAATAGAATATCTAGCACAAAATTAAACACATCAAAAAGGCTGTTAGATATTTGTTGCAAACAAGATATTAGAATCAGTCAATACAAGTCAGTTTCTTAAATACTGGTTCAGTAGCTCACAGTGCGCAGAAACATGCAGAAAAAGTCGAACTATTCTATAATCCTATTTAACCAGTGCAAAAAATAAACATGATGCCATAAATATCTCCTTTCTGCTTGTCACTATGCAGCTAGAGAAACAGAGCAGAAACAAGAAAGAAAGGTTTAGGTTTGTTTCTGCTTTAAATTAGCTCCATGCCCTGATCTGCTTTGCTCCTCAGCTGCTCACTCTGGCAGGAGGCATTGTAGTGTCAGAACTCAACTGTAATAAGTTATTACAAGTGGGTTCTGACATCATTTCTTTATAATATGTGACTGGGTGCATCACAGGTCACCTATTATAAAGAAATTAGAAATAGGTTTTTAAAAAGGGATTGCAGAATCCCATGGATAATAACAACAAAAACAACAATAATAATAACAAGAATACTACTACTACTACTACTACTACTACTAATAATAATAATAATAATAACAACAATAATAATTCTTCGTAGTATTATTATAACAGTGATAGTAGCAATAGTACTAGTATAGAGTAAGTATTTCTTTTGCTAGTAACAGTATTAGCTATAACATGAATTTTATGCTACACACTGTCTTCTGAAAATAACGTAAGTATACGAAGAGTTTTAAACTCAAACACTTAAACTTGATGCCCGATTACAAGAAAGAAACATTGGGCATGTAAAACTTGCATAGCACTATAACAAAAGGACCAAGTAAAAAAGTAAGGTTTTTAAAATCTGGAAAGATATCCATAGAAACATGGTACACTGTGCAAAGCTCCCCATACTCCTTGACAGACTACAGTAAAACACCTAAGCTACTAACGAACATAAACATACAGCTATTATGATGCATTTTTATAATTATATTACCATATAATGTGGCTCTGGGACTCCGGATAAATTTATCTTTAATACAGTTAGAAACAAATTCAAGTGTTGCTACCAAGTCCCCCCTAACTCTGTGGGGCTCATTCCAACTGCTGAGGAATTTATGGGTGATAATTGTGTACCAGGTAAATAACAATCCAGCTTGATCTATACCAATTTTAAGAAATTCTGCTTGAAAAAAGGGATGCACTCATGCCCACAAATAGAAAAACAAGCATTTGCAATGCAATGGGTCTCACGTTTGCTTGAGTTAGAGCTGTTAACGTTGTAAATTCCAAACTGGACTTTTCTTGCCACTTAAATTGAAAATGAAAAGTAAAACAATTGACACAAGCGAGCCGATTCAAAGCTCCATGGCTGCCATGAGTGTGAAGGAGACACACAGAAGGAAAAATAAGTTTGCTCGCAGTCATAGGAATACGCAATTGTGCAATTATCCATGTAACAGGGTTGGTGTCCAAGGCGGTAACCAAACCGCCCCAAGGAGGGGCAAATGTAAAGCATTTACCAATGATAACAAAGGATTTTTGAAAGGCAAGCCCACAAACGAGTGATGGTGATGGGTGTGTGGTGGGAGCGGTTAAAAACCCGCAGATAGATTACAACAGGTCAAAGCGCTTGCGTGCTCGACCTAAAAAGTAGGAACTATAGCTTCTCACCTAATTACAAATAGAAAAAAAAAGTTCGAGAAAAAATACATAAAAGACAAAAAGCTTAAACTTAGCATCATCCATTTGGGCATAAATGTTGATGTACACTTTCAAATATAGGCTCAAAGGCTTAAGTTAATAAGCTTTGTGCTCTGTAGATTACCCTTTTTCTTTGTTCAATCTTTTTAGAGTAGATTTTCACCTGAAGAGCACGTCTCCCACTTATAATTTTTAACAGAGCGTAGATTTATGTTAAATATTCAAGACTTTAATGCGGACTGCTGCCTGGTCCCAGGGTCTGTTCATCATTGATTCATGGAGTCACTTAGATTCTGTTATACAAGAAATTATCTTTGGACTGCCTAGACCTGGCAAACCAGAGTCCCACATCGCAGCTTCCCCTTGTTATACAATTGATTGTCTAGGTCGTACCAGCTCAAGTTCAACTAAGTTTTTAATCCAACTTCACGCTTAATGCTTTTCATGGAGGATAAAGGTAGGTCTCTGAGAAAAACTGAGACTGTGTTGAAGTCTCTGATTGTCAGAATCAGGGAGATGAATGACAAAAAAAGGCAAGTGTACCCTTATTATGTCACACCTCGTAGAGACACTTCACATCATTGTCTATGCCATCCTCTTTAACCACACCTTACAGATTCATATTTTAGGGTGTATGGTGGACTTGTTTGACTAATTTTTCACTTAAGTTGTTACTTAGAAGACACCTTGTCTCAGGCGATAATAACTCCCCTTTCAATCACTGTATTTCGTCCCGAACTTTTATATGTGGTTTTATGCAGAACTCAATATTTTCACCCTCTCGTTGTGTCTATCTTGCATGATGATTGAGTTGTTTGTCTTCATTTTTTATACCAAGCCACCTTCTGTTGGAAGAAACAAAACCAGTATTATCTGCCACAGACAGAACTGGAGGCGTCTGGGCGCCATCTTTCCCTTGCATTAGACAGTCCAGCCCTAGAATCAGTTGTCAGAGATCAAGTGGTTTTCTCAGCACACTGAGGGCATTTGCTCTTCCGGTCTTAAAGAGATTTAATGAAAATGTGGTTATTTATTTTCACCAACAGGTTTTGGAATCAGCAACCATTGTCACCTCCAGTCTCAAATATTGCAACAATGACAATTTGGAACTGCCTATATACCAACTCACAAGAGTATGCAGAGCCAAAACGTAGCCTTATCACTGGATATTGGTACCAAGGGGCCTATTTATGAGTGATGCAAGTGAAAAGTGGGATTTATGAAGCCACGCAAGGCCACCTTGTGTGGCCCTGTGTGGTTTCATAAATCAGGAGTAAAGCAATGCAGTGCCAATCGCTGCATTGCCTTACTCTGCTCTAAGAGGCATTTCATGGGCGTTCTGTCGCATGGATTTTGTTGCATTCCCAGATTTTCCGGAATTGGTAAAAGGGAATGTGCCAAACACCTATGCCTCCCCAGGTGACGCGTAACAAGGAGAAACATCTTTACTTCTTGTCATTACTTCCTCTTTCTATGTGTGCTATATTCTGCAGCGCACATAGAAAGAGGACTATGCCTCAGGTGACTGTTTGTGTGCAGGAAGGGACACCTTCCTGAATAAAATCAATCCTCTTTACAACGGAGGCACCATTGCAGCATGGTGCATCGGGTGTCTGCATTTACACTAGGCTGCCAAAAGAGCCAGTGCAGGAATAGAGGTAGGAATGCATCATATTCTTTTAAATACTGCGCATTCCTGCCCTATCCTTGTGAGGCGGCGCTGCACAGCGAGGTGACTTGCTTCACTCCATCACTTGGCCATAAATATTGCCCAAAGTGTTTTGAAATAGGAGCAAATGGTCATCTTTAAAATCCAGACCTTTGTTATCACTCCAACGCCTTTTTTGATATTCCTACACCACCTTTTTAAAGGTCAAATTCAACAAACGTAATTTTGTCTGCCAGATGGGGTCTCCATCTTCAAGCATGATTTCTGACCCCTTTAGGGATGGTTAGTGCCATGGAATCTTCTTGATTCCACCAACTAGTGGAAACCCCATGGCTGTGCACCGAGTCTCAAAATATCCCTACACGTTCTCAAAATGGATCTACAGAGTGCCATAACATCAAGTACAAACAGCCCTTTTGACCTCAGTTGTGCTGCTTTCCAAAGTCTAGAAAGAAGAGGAAATTTAACATAGGTGTGCATGGTATACCTGTATAAAAACAAAATCCAAGCAAATTATGCCATCCCATGATGGATTACTTCAGCAAATCTAACCACCTCTTAAAGAAGTTATTGTTAGTGAAAGTGGGGGAAGAGAAAGAATATATGAGATAGGAAAGGTGTAACAGAATGAGTAAAAGAGAAGCAAGGAAACAAATGAAGGGCTTGCGGTGAGGGAGTAAGAGGTAAAATGAAGAGGATCATTTCAGAGAAAGGGAGACCAGAAAATCAAAAGGAAGAGAAAATAAATAGAGAAAGTTTGAATGCACACATTTCAATTCACATATAAGAGAGAGGTGGGGAGAGAGAGGCAGAAAGAGCTAGAATGAGAGAGATAGAAAGAAATGTCGTAAAAGACGAGAGCACTTTAGGGGACCCAAGAGGCGATGGGGAAGAGAAAAGCACGACATAGAGAGGGGGAGTAGTAGGAGCAGTTTCCTCCGGAGTCACACTGACCTCTTTGGTGTTGTTGTCCTGGATCAGGCTGTACAAAGGAGCCACCCGGGTGATCTCCAACAGCACTGGAGTGGGGCTGAGCTGCTCCTTGCCGGCCCGCCGGCACAGGTGGCAGGTGGATGGACAACGCCCCTTTTCCTCACAGTGGATTTCCACCCCCAGGATCAGCTGGTCATCTGATAGCATCTGAGCAGTCAGCAGGCCCGAAAGGTAAGTGATGAAAGGCATGGACTTCAGCTCCTTCTTGTTCCCCAAATCTGTAGTTTCTGATGTTTTAGAAGAAAGAAGACAAGAGAGATAGTGAAAAAGATGTTGGAACATTTCAACATGTAGATCTTAAAGGTGCACGCCCTAATTATCGACCCCAGAATATCGTTGGGGCACAATATAGAGGACAAAATATTGAAAAAAGAAATAATGGCAGGTAAGTCTAGATTTTCTTTACCTAACTCCAAATATATGTACCTACATGGTACATATAGTACATATATCTTCAAGGTACATACATGTGGAGTTAGGTATGGTCAATCTGTACTTCCCTATATGTGCACTGAACATTCAATATGTCATCCCTCAAAAGTCTGTTCTCGATATTCTTGTATCATTATATTTTGGGGGTCGATATTCAGTAGTACAATCGATCTTAAATGAGATCACAGCCAAGAGGAGTGACTATCAGGGGTACTGCTCTTGCGCTCTGAAGGAACTAGTTGCAGTCTTTTGATACCTTAGTACCTAGTGTGGGATGAGGCAACCTGTGGATGACAGATTTGTGGGAAGATGTAAATCAGTAGGGTCTGCTGCAGTACAAGTTGTGTACACGCATTCACAGGTGTATTTTGTCTATTCCAATGAACCTTTACCCTGCCATTGTTTATTATTGTACCTGCGGTCAATAACGGCTGTTGGTTACCCTTCAGCCAATTGTGGGCCGGAGCTGCAGGCGGGAACCCATAATGAAAGGAGGGTAAGTAACAGCTGTTTTTGCCCTGCAGGCGCAGGCAGTAGAGAAAGGAGTTCGTTTGGTGCGACATAAGCAGCAGGATGAGATAGCAAAACTGTAGCTGCACAGGGCAAATTTACTGCTAGAGGAGAGAGGAATGGTGAGAAATCAGAGCCCCACAGGGACAGGGAGAAGGCTCCTCTTGTAGGCCTATAACAGGAGCTATGGCCTGCAAATAGAGCATTTTGATTGGATGGCCATTTGGCAATATTCAATAAGGTTGCTAATAGACTAAGGGCCTGATTTAAGGAAAGTGGCGCTGCACCCACTGAAGTGCCACTTTCCTTGCAACCCTTAGCGCCCCCTAACGCTACCATGGCAGTAGTTAGGGAAACAAGAGTCCAAATTTTTGATGCTAGTTTGGAGCTTTACAGGACTAGCATCAAAAATGTTGACACTACTCCTGCAAAGCCCATTGGGGCTCATTGAAAACAGAGGTTTGCCTCCTTTTAATGCGTGCTCTGAGCAGGTGCTAAAAGTGCCGAAAAAAATGACACAAAAAATCTCTTAGATTTCTTTGCACCATTTTTTTCAACCTCCTGAATGGGGGACTGCCCCCTTTGCATACATTATGCCTGCCACAGGCATAATGTAGCTCAAAGTGTTACAAAGTGGCGCAATTCATGCATTGCACTACTTTGTAACTTTGGCACAGATGCTCACTGAAAAGGCTACCGAAAAGGATACTGTTGCTCTGACAAAAAAAATACGTCAAAAGACCCCCCAGCTTCTAGTAAAACTATACTAATTATTACTTGGGCGGATGACCGTGGAGATGGCTCAGTGAGTTGAACACCTCCCATCTCAGCCCCTCAAATCTGCAAATCTTGCCGCCTCTGCTGGTTACATTTCCTACAAACATTTTTTGTGCAGGCACAAACTTGCAGTGAACCACACCAGGCTAATTGGCAGTGGCCACGATACCTTACACGTTTCAAGGCTCGTCTCCACCTGGTTTAGAACCACCTCACTGCATGTGGTCCCATTCAGTCAAGATAAATATGTTTGTAAAGTTATTTTATACTCAATAACTTCTGTGCTGCAACATCTCTCATTTAAACAAATACTGGGCACTCAAAGCCACTGCTGTGCAACTCATGAATGCACTGTGCAGGGTTCACAAGGGGCACAGGGCTAAATCCAACAGAGGTAATCCAGCCTGCACCAAAAGCCATGCAGAGAACTGTATGTGGGCGAAGAGTCCCCAACAACCCTCACTTTACACATGTCCCTTGTCTTTCTTTTCAAAAGAATACATCGTTGTCTCTTAAAGCTACAGTACAGCTGTGAATCTAATCTGTAAGTGCCAGATTTACAAGGCCCTAGCACCACTAGAGCGTCACTTTTTGTGACGCTCCAGTGGCCCTGTGCTGTGCTCCACATTTACAAGGTGCGCTAAGCCAATTTTTTGTGGCTTAATGCCACCTTGTGAAGATGGGCCCTCTCTGACACAGTTTTCTGCATCAGGGGTGTGCAATGGTTGCTGTGGGCATTCCACCACAACACCCATTGCTTTTGACACTGCCCCAGATTTACAAGAAGGCGTAAATCTGTGGCAGCACCAAAAACTAACCCCACCCAAAGGGTGGCGTTAGTATGGCACAACGACAAGGAATCATTTTATTCCTCCTCGTTTTTCTGCAACACACATAGAAAGGGCAAACGGCCATGAATGAATGTTTATGTGCAGGAATGTGTCCCTTCCTGCACATAAACAATCATTCAAAAATGACGATGTTTTACTTCTATGTGCGCTACATTACGCAACACACATAGAAGTGCCAAATTGCCATTGTAGACTATGTGAAGGAAGAGACACCTTCCTGGACATAAACAATCACTCCCTTCAACGCAGACACCCTTGCACTATGGTGCACGGATGCCTGCATTGGCGCTAGCAGCTAAATTTAGCACCGACAGAAACACAGGAGTGTGCCGTATTTTAGTAAATATGCAGCATCTCTGCATTTCTAAAGTGATACAGCACGGCGCTGCAAATTTTGGCGCCGCACCGTGCTGTGCAACTTTGCAGTAAATCTGGCCAACAGAACAAGATGACAGGAGGCGAGAAGACTTACGTTGGGTCTGCCTGAAAATGACACATTTAGAGGTGTTAACTTCGAGCCATCGACTCTGGGAGAGCATTCGGTAGAATGTTCAGACTGCCTGTCCTCGGATACTACAAAGGGAACAGAGCGAGGGGACAGCGGTTGGTAGGGTATGTCAGAAGGGGACCTTACTGGCTCTGCCCCTGGAAGAAGGCTTGCAGAACGGCATTCAGTGAGCACATTTTGAAAATTAACGAGAAAAGGGTGTCGCTGCTTCCTGCCTTTCTTCTCGGCTGGTGTCCCCAAAACAGTTTTGAGTCACATCTCTGTCCAGTTCCTGTACCAGTGGGACAGAGGGCTGCTGTACAGACCCTAAGCTGTTTTAGAGCGTCTCCTCTGAATCCTGAAAGTGAGGGACCGGAAAACGATCCCTGCTATATTTGAACTGTCTGCATCGCAAGCAGAGCACCTGCAAGGAAATGCTGAAGATAGATTACAGAGTGCTCCTTTCAGTTGTATGGGTCTTTACAGCGTTCCTGGGGTTACATCTTACAAGGCATACCCCTCAGAGAAAAACAAGTCAATTCATGGCCAAGGTCCAGTGTTACAAACAACGTCAGCAAGATCCTTAATTGAGAGCAAGTTTGTATTCCCTAGGTAAATGATCCTAGCGCATTCCTACCAGCCTGTTTGAAGTCTCTGGCTGGATGAATTTCTCAGGGCTGTCATTTAGTGCAGTGCTGCCCTCCAGTGGATAATTTAAGAACTGCTAGCTTAGTTGGTCTACATTTTAGTGGAACTGCATGTTTTCCTATAGCCTCCCGTGGGAAGAACTGTTACATTTCATAACTTTGTAGGCTAACTCTGCTTGCATTCGTTGTATTGCAGATTCCTCTTTATAAATAACTATGATTTTAACCGTTTTTTTTTTGTTTTTACGTTTAATGTACTCCGGTTTGTGTAAGGATTAAACCATATGGGTTTCATTCTCACTTCTCATGTTAGGTTACCTAGAGAAATATTTCATTTATTTTTTATGTATTCAGGTATCCCTGGAAAAGGAGCTGTTGAATGTAAGATACACATGTTTTGAGGTGCAGATTAACACGTGAAAGGCTTCCCCCACAAAACTCAAATTATCAAATAGCATTTCACCTTGAAGCAGTGCTTCTAACATCGAGGAAAGTGACTGACAAGTGCTGTCTGCCTGGGCACTTATTTAACACCAGATTCTAATTGCATCAAGCACTTTAAACGCACAACGGTGCTGATAGATTCTCTGAGCAAACACGACAGGTCTTCCGTCCCTGCCCATCTTTAACACCCGAGAACTTTTGTTACCGAAATAGTCATTGTGTAAATATGATATGTTCTAGAACCAAACGCTTTGGAGAGACAAGAGAGAAAATCCATAGTGCCTGCTGCACTCGAGCACTTTCAATACCAACATTAAGCACTTTAAAAACACAAGAGAAAAGTCCGCAGGATCGCCCGTCCCTGAGCAACTCTAAACATCCCGTAACATCTGGCACTGACAGAACTCACTGCAAAAACACGAGCCAGATCTATTTATTAACTTCTCTATGAATTCGTTATTCTTTTAATTGTATACCAGTAAGGCATTGTTTCCACTACTGCCTTTGTTTTTCTTAATAAATGTAACAATCTTTATTGACGCTGCATGGACAATAATGTAAAAGAAAAAAAAACACCAGATTCTCTGTAGCTAAATAGGTTATCTGAAACAGCTTCTGTGTGCGTCAGAAATAACACAAATCAATGAACCTTGAAAAACAGACTATAGACGTTGTTTTACTGCAATAATACACTCGTTTCCTGTCTTCTTCAGGTCTCGTGCTCTATTATCAAGAGCACGGTTTGAAATCGTTTAGTGCACGCCCTATTCCCCTCTATTGTATAAAAGTAAAAACGTAGCAATACGCATTTTGTGATTACGAACGGCTTCCGATTGCGTGTGGGATGTGCACACTTAATAAAAGCCTGGCCTTCAACATCTTTGTGCGCCTGCTCTCTTTTTTCCAGCCTCTTGAATGTGACTATCCATTTAGACATCAGGGAGGTTACCCTTCCGTTTGTGAGGAATTTTTGAGGTCGTGTTGCCATCTCGTGGCTCTAGTGGAGAACAGCAACATTTATAGCACACACACACAAAAAAACTCCATTTGTTTTATTTTTGAGTCAAAAAGTATCACGCTACGAGTAACACATTTTTTGATGGTGTGACTTCACATTTTCACGTACACATAGCTCTGTATTTGTCATTGTGAGTCATACATTATGGAGCATATTCACAAAAAACTGGCATAGGGCAGCCCTGCAATTCTTTTTGCTGCGCTACTGTGCGCCAATTTGAAAGCGCAGGAATTCACTGTATTGACGAGATACAGTGCATTCCTGTCCTTTCAGCCAGCCGTGGTGCATAATATGGTATTTAACACCAATGCAGGCACCCCTCCACCAGGGTGTAAGGGTGTTTGCATTGTTAGCAGGATTGTTTTTGTGCAGGAAAGGTCACCTCCTGCACAAAACACCACTTCCCGCACAAAATCAATCCATGGAGACTTTTTCCAGAATTCAGTACACACAGAAAGAGAAAAAACAAGGAAAAAAATTAAGATATTTCTCCTCATTACACCTCTCCTAGGGAGGCGTATGGTTTTGATGCATTCCCAGGATTACACAAACTTGTAAATCTGGGAATGCATTAAAATCCATGTGGTTGAGTAGGAAAACACACTGCAACATCCATGGAATGCCCCTCTTATGTAGGGTAAGTGCAAGTTGCTGCATTGTCTTACACCATATCTACGAGACCATAAAAAGCCACGCAAAGTGGCTTTGCATGGCCTTAGACATTGGTATGCACTCTGCCCCGCCAGAGCGTAAAAAAAAAATGACGTACCGGCGGTGCTAGGGGCTTGCAAATATGCCCCTTTGTATGTATGTGGTCTGAGTGAATGGATGACGACTGTGCTTGTTACTCGAGCTAATTAAAACAATACATAACTTACTGATGAATTACTATTAATTATTGATAGTTTTTTTATACAGATATAATTTTATGCTTAGCATGTATATAGGTCACTGCATAGTTTGCAAATAAGTCATGTATTTATACGTTTATGGATCTAGCTTTTATTTTATTTGATCTATCACAAAGTGTGATAGCTATATAAGTTATTTGATTATACGCCTACTGATCTCTGTATTATTTTTTATCTATCACAATGTGTAGATGTAGTCATAACAATTGTACCTCTAAGTGCTTCACTACTACAATATTGGAGAAAATATAAAATAATAATAAAAAATATAAAGCCCCTAAAATTTCCTAAAAAAGTTAGTAAAAATACATCAATAAGTTAGCTTTATGTACAAAAACACTTCAAAGTCATAGTTCTTACTATTCACCCATACATGTACATATGTACATAAGGGAATTTATATAATACAGCTTTACATCTCTTTATTATTTTCCATATAGATGTGTATCTCTCTTTGTAGTTATATACCTGTAGATTTATGACTTTACTCCTACGGTAGAAAAAAACTTAAAGTCTCTCCAATGTATTACTCTTCCTACCTCTACTCTCTAACTTATCTCAAACCTCAGTGTACTACTATGATCTCCCTAATAAACCTTTCTAGACTCTTCCCTCCTCTATCCTTTCTTTGAGTCATCTCAAACATAATTTTACTTCTATGATCCCCCAAATAATACTTTCCAAACGTTTCCGTCCTCTATCCCTCCTTTTACTCATCCCAAACCTCATTTTACTCATAAGAACGCCCAAATAACACTTTCTAGACTCTTCCCTCCCCCATACCTCCTTTATCCTATTCAATCCAACTAACAGATTCACATGTCCACCGCTCAAATTAATAACTAATAATTCTCATACTAATCCACCACTAAATCTTTTAGGATTCTGGAGTAGCATGGTATTCACTGAAAACCTCTTCAATGGATCGTCAGGGGTAGTAAGCACTATATAAATACAAGTACAATTCAATCACAATGAATTAAGAGGAAGAGCCGAGGCAAACTTGGCTCTTCAAGAACGTTCAATAGCAAAGCCATAAAAATGTGTGGCATGTAATTTGTGCAACACACATTACGTAAAAATATCACACAGTCACTTCAAAATGTAAAATGTGTACCTCTTTAACAGAAGCGTTTCACCATATTAAAGCAGATTATTTCACTGCATTCAGGGGCATTTATTAAAAATGATAGTTTTATAAGCACGAACTTAGAAACATTTATACACTCTCCACCCTGATAACAAAGACATTAGTGAACTAAGAAGCAATTCATTGTCATGATGCATCATATATGTTGCCTAGATTCTGATTATACATGGAGCTACATTACATTCTATGAAATCAAGAAAGATATTTGCCTAGGATCACATGATTTGGTCCTACAGGGAAGCCAGGAGAGATCCCATGTTTTCTGGTTTCACATACTGCAATTAAACCACAGCAAAAGTTCATGTTATGTTATCTGAGCCTATAAAGTGCATGTTCACCAACGGTCTCACGGCAGTGAAGCTGCAGAAACAAAACTTCGATGACGTACTCTGTAGAGATTACTCGTAGGCCAATCTAAAGAGCCAGATCCAAGGGTGTTCCAAACGCGGGGTGCAAGAAATGAGAAACTTGTCTCACCCAGCTTCTTCCAAAAAGAGGAATGGAGAGAAGATTCAGATGAGAGGATCTTAAATTGCGGCCTGGTATATATTTGCGGATACCAGCTGAGATGAAAGCCGGGCTGAGACTCTGTAAAGATTTGAAAACAATGCAGCCTACTTTATAAAAGGAACGTTATTCGATAGGAAGCCAATGTGATTTCCACAATAGGGGAGTGATATGACACCTCTGAGGTCATTGGTACAGCAGCCCAGCTGCCTGATTTTGTTTTTGTAAAAGCCTGCAGACTATGCTCTTGGGGAGACCAGAGTAGAGGGCATTAGCATAGTCGACTCCCGAAATAACCAGTGCCATAATGTCCTGTATAAGGGCTTCTAAAGAAAGAAGTCTGCTGATCTTCCTAATTTTACATAGATTGACAAAGCAGGCTGAGACCATGACCCTAACCTGAAGTTTCATTGATAGTTTAGATTCAATCAATACACCCAAGGTTTTAACTGAATTCTTGGGCTGAGGTGGAGTGCTCATTGAAGAAGGCCAGAAGGTGGCATTCCATAGATGAGGTTGTTTTCCAATTATAACAATTTGTGTCTTGTTCAAATTCAATTGAATTTGGTTACAGTTCATGCAATCGCTTATGAATAGCCTTGTTTCCTGAAAAGCTGACATTGATTACAATGAATTTTCACTTGAGAAGATTAATTGCATGTCATCGGTGTAGTTATACACTTTGACCTTGCCTTTGCTGCAGGACATGGACTAACCTGGTCCTTATTTCTTTCTGCTTGAAGTTAGAGCATGGGAGACAGAAATCAGGAAAGCTTGGTTAGTTTCAGGCTCGAAGACCCAAGATGACACTGAGCATAGCCAGATTATTGGCTTAAGCCTGGTTCGAGCCCTCAGTGGCTTGCCCACCTCTATTTGTTACAGTCCTGCGACTTTGAAAAAAATTCTCCCTGTGTAAGAGATGGTAGTTGTGCATTGGAAGGTGTGTGCTTTAGAGACGTCTGAATCCATTGGGAACCTAAGTCACTATCAGCATACATTGTTCCCTGTCATTACCTTGATCATGATCACAGGGCAGTTCATAATGCGGCCTGAGAGCAACAAGGCTTGCTATCATCCTGCAAAAACAGAATACATATTTTAATGTTTGCACTTGCTAGCTGATTACAAGCTCTATGTAAGTTATGAGAATACAGAAGATACCAAATGCAACTTGTGGAGAAAAATACAGTATGATGCTAACAGGTTGCTGAGTGTCTTTTTTCAAGAAATCTGACGTGTCTCCTTGTTTTGGGTTTTCACAGTAACTTTAACGGCAGATGTCTCATGACCCAAACATGCTACCGACAGATGGTCCTTGCCTCCTCATCCATTAGCACCAGATCTTAGTACAAAAGGGGGCAAACATGGATCTGGCCAAACAAGACCTTCTTTGAACTCTCCATCCAGGTGATGAACAAATCACCTGGATCCTCGCTTTCTGCACTGAGAGTAGGGTGCCAGACCCCTTGAGAACAGCTGTGGGGAAACCCCAAGGGGCATCAATCTTCTGAGGGTGTTTTTTAGCTCTACGCCCATGCCGGATGCAGGCTAATTGGCATTAGAAAAGGGATAGTTAGGGGGTCACACAAGTACAGGGTAAAGGTGGGGCGTGTGCTCCCCAGTCAGAGTTACTTCTCAGCTCTTCAACACTTGTAGATGGATAGTGGGCAGCTTACTCGGTAGTGACGGATAGTGGGAGTGCCTCGTGATGCCCATGGTGTGTTTGCAATACTTCGGCTGGCTTGGGCTTTTGTAGGCAAGTTCTGGAGGAGAAACAGGCTCTGGGGGAGAAACAGGGCAGAGCAGAAGGATATCAGGCTTAGTCGGAGGAAAAAGGTAGGATTCAGCTCCATGTCCAGAAAGAACTGATGTAGGATCTCACAGATTGTGTTGATGGCATTCCTTGAAATGGAGGGTAGCTTCAGTTTTTTTATAAACCTTGACAAAAGGGTGGGGTTGCACTAACATTCACTCCTGGTACATCTCTAGAATTTAAAAATCTGACCAGCCAGTTTGAAACAGGTTCTCTTTCCGCAGAGAGGATGCTGAGTCGAAATGGTGTGGCCTTTTTTCGGGCTACATTCAGACAGGTGAATGTTTATCACCACACAAAGGGCTGAATCCACGGCTTCACTGGTGGGAAACCTTTGGTATCACAGTCAGACGAGCCCACAAGAAGATAGCAGAAGTGGCCTGTTCTTGTCTCTTTGACCAATATCGAGCCTAAATTTTGCACACAGAAATTTCACAAAGAGATGTCCAAGATGAGACATTGTACGAGAGGTGATCTTGAGCACTTCTCCACTCATGCACTTTCCATTGTTCCTCTGATTGAAATACATTAACACAATTAGAACTCTGCTGCAGCTGCAAGTAAACAAACCTTCAAATATGTAGAACATACCACCAGTAACTTTGTTGCAACCAGTTATTCCTCATGTGTACAGCCTAATAGCTAGAGTGGTAGTGCCACTTCGAAACAGTATCACTGCCGCTGCTCATACCGCATTATTTACTTACTAACCCCAATGATATATTCTATTTGACGATGATAAAACCTATGTATTAGGAGATTGGGCTTCATGATGGAAATCTTCTATGTGAATGCCTGGAGCACTCCCTAACTTCATTGGAGCAATGTAATTTAGAGCACTTTTGCACAATGTTACAATGTTTCCAGGTGTGTAGCTTGGTCACTAAGATTGGGGGAGGTGAGCTTCATATTTCTCAGCAATCACACTTGAAAGTAATATTACAATATGACATGCAGGGCACACACAAGGGGTTTGCTAAGGGTATTAAGTGAAAGAAAGCACATTATTTTGTGAAATAACCAATATTTTTGAAGTCTTTCCAAACAGTGAGAGGGTGAGAGTGTGTGTGTGTTTTTGTCTGTGCGTGTAAAATCCGACAGACACCTCACCATACCCGACTGAAAGGACCTGCACCCAACTATTTAGCAGAAAATACATTTAAGGGGGGTGTAACACCCCAAACACCTCCCCCTGAAGCTACACTCCTGAATGTTTCATTATTTTTATTGAAAGGTTTCTTATCATTTCCGCTTTTCATAGGTTCAAGTGACCCTCATGAACCTACCAAATCTGTGGATGATTGACCACACAAAGACCCTGTTGCACTCCCTTGCACACTGACTCCATATTTTTTTCTTTTATTGTTTTTCAACTTTTCATTTTGTTTGCCTTTACAAATGGCAAACAATCATGTGGTATTAAGTCCCATATTGAAATTCATAAGGCTTCTACTTCAAGTTCATTATTCATTGTATTCACAAACTAATCACAAAACTTCATCTTTGTAAAGTATTATAAACTAAGCATGTCCACCAAGAATATGAGTGCACTCCCAATGCATGTTCTACTTTTGCACGTTTTCAGGGGAACATTCTGAAATAAAAAGATAGCATAAGTAAGGTCATATGCAAATCTAATCACCTTGCCTCTAGGAAAGTATCACTGCTACCTTCTTTGGGACCACATTCTTCTTGTGAGTGTGTTCAAATCCAATCTATGCTGTTCATTAGGGAACAAATGAAATGTTTTTACATTATAAATTAAAGTGTGTTAGTATATGATAAGCAGACACTAAGGGCCATATTATATAATAATATATGGTACACTTTCCCTGTTTGTGCCACAGCGAACCTTTCAAAAGGTGCACCTGGGCAAACAGCGAAAGTGCACCCTATTATGCAGAATGCGATACCCTCAGGGCTGCCACAAACTCACACTGCCCTGGGGGCCAGCACATTCAAATGAAATATATAGTGGCTGCTTCAAAGCCGCTTAGTGTTTCACACTGCAGATAGCATGTCACCTGCGCTTTCAAGAGGAGAGAGAGATCTCCTTGCAGGCCGGTGAAGTGAGGCACTGCACCCGCGTGCAGGGGGATGTCTGGGGGTGTCCATGAAATCTTTTTTCTCTGCCCTACACAGCTGCTTTAGGAGGCACAATGAAAGTATGTCAAGTTTTTGTGGCACACTTTCAATGTGGGCCTCTGTGCCCACATCCATAATATGGCGCGGGTGCACAGAGAAAGAGACTCCTTCATTTGCATGGGATCACACCCACATGCAAATGAGGGAATGCCCTCTCATGATAGCGCTAAAGCTACTTGTGTGCCAGAGCTATCAGTATGAAAGAAGGGGAAGCACAAGCATCTGCAGCTCCTTCTGTAATACCATTGTGCCAAGCGGGCGCACAAAGCAGGCAAAGATGCATGTTCCACCCCCGGGACACAATGTATAATACAGCCCCAGGTGAGTTTGAACTTATATGCTGACATATCATATCTCTTGCAAAAAATAGTAAAGAATTTAAACAATTCAAATGTATAGTATGATTTACTAGCAGCCAACCAAACCAAAAAATTTGCTGCCAAGTGGAAACACAGTCTTTGCGTTATTCGCACCCAGACCTCCTCCTGTTTATCCTCTCTTGGAGGCCTGCAATCGTAAAGATTTCCATATTAGTCACACTGACATTTTACTACTGGTGTTGTACGTAATCAGGTCTTATTCCTCATATCAGTAACGTATTCTTTAAAAAACAAAAACTGTCCAGTAACTCATCTCCCAACATTGAATCATCTGTGGTGATTGGTAACCAGAGGAGTAAGCAATCTGACCTGGTGACCTGCTGAAAGTCTTATAGCATAACTTCTATGTTCCTGATCTATGTCAGCAGGAGTTGTGGAACTACCAAAAATTCACAGAGCCTGCAATGATCTTCATTCACCTCTTGCACTTGCGGCTTCAGTTTTCATCAAGTATGCTATATGCCCAGCGCTCATCTGACTTATATTTTAAAACCTAGCTCTAAACTGAGACTATACATGCCTTGTTCAATGTCACAATTGCGGAACTACTCAAAAATATCAGTAGAGTACACAATGGGTGTAATTCACTGATTCCTAGTGCTTACCTAACTTTAACTTGAAGCCAGGAATCGAAACTGACTCCGCCTTTCAGCGCTCTAGCAGCACACGTATAGTACAATGCACTGATCTTTCTCTTCACACATGCACCAAATGAATGATCACAGTGTAGCCCAGCCTCATTCCACCATTTAAGTCTTCTCACTTTGACATTTCTAATAAATTGATACCCCAAATACTACATTACGGCCTAACTGAATGATCACTGAAGAACTCAAACTTACTAATGTAGAATTGCCACTACATTCCAATACGGCTAATAAACGATCTTGTAAGTAAAGTGCACGCTATCCAGGGGCGCCCGTCCACTATGGCAGAGTAGCGTCGCTCCGCTGTTGAAAGCAGAAACGTAAAGTGATACTAAAAATATCACTTTATTTTTCCACCTTAGTTAGAGTGGGGCGGGGCCAGCCACCCCGACGTCACAAGGGAAGAGTGGTATGTGCACTTCTAAGTGAGCATGTTAGTTTGGGTGGCCGTCCGATGCCAGCCAAACTGACATGCACACCTAGAACTCTCCACTCGGCAGTGTGGCACAGCCGGGTGGAGAGACTAAGCGCAGGCTCCCACTCTCTCCCTGAGTGGGATTTCTGCCCTCTCCGGCCAATCCCAGCACTTCTCTCATGCTGGCAACAGGGTGAGAGAAGCATCAGGATTGGGTGGGGAGGGGAGGAAGAAGAGAAGGAGAATCGAGGCGAAGGGAGAGACAGAGCACCGAGGTGGCGGGAAAGTTAATTTTATTGTATTTTATTGCCCCCCCACCCCTTCCTGACACAAGCTGCTACTGACATTATCCATAAGTAAATACAACTTTAATTACACTGTGGGTAAAGGTGTTAAATATAAAACACCTCATGCTTCTTAATACAGTTTGTGCGGTATGGGACAGATGTTTAAAAACATTCAAAATTCATATTATATTTTACTTCTTGGTCTTTAATAATTAAAATGGAAATTGTAAATGTGTATGTACATTCAAGAATTCTGCCATCCATTATATCGAAAACCTCCATTGTGAAAATGTTGATGTGGCAGTTGTTTGAAGAAAATATTTGTCCAATGCTCGATACTAGTTCTGGAATAGGATATGGTGCAAAAATTCTGTGAAAGAAATAATATTCACTAAGAGTTCAGTTTTTCTTAGTATGTAATATTCCAAACCGTAAGTCTCTCAGAATGTTGAAAGGATGTACATAATGAAATAACATCTAGCATGCAAAACAAAATCTCACCTGATCCTCAATCACCACTTTATTCAATTTTGGTGGACAATCTGTGCATTATTGTATCTATAGTGCTGATTCCCTAACAATCACCAGTACAAATGTGTGAACTTGTTTACCCACCTCTTCTTGAATAGATATTTTTGCACAGACAATGAGTCTTCCTGGTGGGCGATATAAAAGTATGTGAATTTTAGGCAGCACGTACAGTACTTAATTTTATGATAATATTGCATCAGATGTCTGTTTCTTCATAGAGCTACACATTATAGAGTGCTAATTCTAGAATTTTGTCCAGTTCCTTCTTAAACACTATGTAGTGTTGTCCCCCAGTGAGTTGTAAGACTTTTCTATATGGTCTCTCATCAGTGATTCATAGCAAATAGTATCCACTAAGACTACAGCACATCTCTTATCTGCAATTTTTATTGTTATGTCTTTATTCTTGATTAAGTTATTCAAAAATATAGCCCCATATAGAAACAAAATATGTTGTCTTTTTGACATAAAAATTATCTCCTTTAATTCTTTCACGACCAATATTTCAAAGACATCTAGTACCTTGTTTAAGGGTGGTGCTTCAGAGGACGACTTTGTTCTGAATTCTTTATATTTGCCTGTTACTGTATCCACTGTGTGTTCTGAAATATTACCAAAGTAGTGCTTCAGTTTTAGTTTTCTGATCATTTTATAGCTCTATTTCTATTTGATAAACTGAAGAATTTTTAGATGGCACACAGGAAGTAACTTTTCACGGTGCCCTCTCTCTTTGTGGTCTTAATTTATATTATTTATGTCTTCTTTTTTCCTTGTCTAGTGGGTCTTTTTATCCCAGTCTCATTTCTAAAAGAGGTGACGCTACTAGAATGGTTTTGTCAATGTTTTGTATATCATCCATGCATACTGCAGTTATCTCTTCAGTTACAGTGTCCGCTACTTACACTAGGCCTTCTACAGAGCTACTCAAGTTGGAAATTGTTGTTCTAATCTGCCTCTTTGTGTGTCTTTAGTGTTAGCTTCTGCTTTTGTTACTTCTGTTGGTCTCGCAGACCCTTCTTCACAGTTCATCTTGATCTAGATTCTTCGGCACAAATTGTTGTGGTGTTACTTGAACCTCTCTAGCCTCTTCTCTCATAATATTCCTCCCAATTGTATACAATATCTAATTTGCAATCTAAGGTGTCTCTTTTTAATTTCTGATCTTGTCTCCTTTTTGTAATTGTACAATATTTTAATAATATTCACTATAAAGCACTGCCATAGTTATTTTTTTCTTTAACTGGCTCCTCTTCCATTGTTGAAATTATGTTCTCTAAAGCATCTAGAATGTTTACCAACTCTTGCATCACCGGAATAATCAGATCCAGTTAATATTTATACAAGATCGCATTCCACTTTTCATTTAACCTTTTTTTGCCACTACATAGTGTTGGTCTCATGTTAATTTGCAACCCTCTAATATCCTTAGTGCCACAGTTATAGTGGGTATAGATCTGTTCTCTTCACCCAACTGTCTCTAATAGTCTTCATTTTATTCCACATTAGTGGTTGCTGGACTGATTTTATCAATGTTTCTTCCAACATAGATAGCACCCCGTTAACTTGTTCTTCAGTATGAACCAAAGGATATTCACTCTTTTTCTATTATCTGCTTGTTCTGTGCAAAAGACATCTTGTTAGGTACCAGGAAATTCTAAAACATCTATAGAACTACATCTACATCTGTTAAAGTTGGGAAGGTTATTACTCAGTTCTGATGTATTAGAAAGGCTAACCCAAAAGTTATGCATAAAATGGTCCAGTAATCTTGTAATCTCAGTTTGCATCTACAGAGACAAGTAATTGTCTGTTAACACCCTGTTAATGTGGTATAGCGCTCAGGGATTCATCAGACTGAATTGTAGTCAACATACAGAGGTCAGATATATTATCCTTGAATGCATGGCAGTCAAGGAAGACTTAAATGGTGGATTGCCATGAGCAATGTTGTAATGGTTTGTCGAGCATACATGCTAATGTGAGGAGCAAAATTACCAAACTGAATGAATACTACATTGCTAGAGGGTTGGAACACAGCCCCGGGCTGTACTTTCAGTATCACCGTCCAAAACACGCTCTGTGCATCTCGTGGTGCAGCACCAGATGTACTGAAAATTCATATGTATACACAGGCGGCCATCTTGACAAGAAGCCAAAGGGCCACTTCCCACACATCAAACAAAAGTAAAGGACAGATCACTTAACCCTTTGTACGCCACAGACGTAATGGTTATGTCCGTGGCGGCGCCTCTCAGGCGCCACGGATGTAACCATTATGTCTGTGTACCGGCCCTCGGGGGAAACGCTAGCGCTTCCCCCGAGGGCCGCTCCCCACCCTCCCAGGTCAGGGTTGGAAGGGGAATTGCTTCCCCTTCCAATCCCAACACCCCCCCCCCGGCGTCTGATGACATCAGCACACGCGATTGCGTGCTGCCCTCATCTGAGGCCTGCACCTCCGCGCTGGAAGCTCAGCTTTCCAGCGCGGATCGGAAGAGAAATGCTTTTGCATTTCGGTTCCGATCACTGGAGGGGCCGAGAAAGGCATGAAAGGAGAGGAAAGTCATTTCCTCTCCTTTCAAGTCTTTCTCAGCATTTCTGCTGCAGGATCGCGATGCGATCGGGCAGCAGAAATGCCCACTAGACACCAGGGACTTTTTATTTTTTTTTAATGAGGGTAGCGGCCCCTTGGGTAAGGGCCGCTCCCATGGGGGCCAAATAATTTTAGGCCATTTCTGCCCTCCTGGGGGCAGAAAACCCCTAGACCCCAGGGATATATATATATATATATATATATATATATATATATATATATATTTTTTTTTTTTTTTTCATTGGTGTGTATAGAGCAACCCCTTAGGCAAGGGTCGCTCCCTGGGGGGCCAAATTGTTTTTAGGCATTTCTGCCCCACCGGGGCCAGAAACCACTAGACACCAGGGAGTTTTTTTATTTTATTATACTGACACATTAGGGGAGCGGCCCCTTGGGCAAAGGCCACTCCCCCAGGGGCCAAATTATCTTTAGGCCATTTCTGCCTAATATAATTAGGCTGATCTGCCCCCAGGGTGGGCAGAAAACCCCTAGACACCAGGGATATTTTTTTTTATTATATATATTTTTTTTATATGTGGGGAGCGACCCCTGAGGTAAGCGTCGCTCCCCGGGGGGGCAAATTATTTTAGGCCATTTCTGTCCCCGGGGGGTGGTGGGGGCAGAAACCACTAGACACCAGGGTATTTTTTTTTATATATATACTTACGCATAAGGGGAGCGGCCCCTTGGGAAAAAGGGCTGCTCCCCGGGGGGTCAAAATATTTTTAGGCCATTTCTGCCCCCCCCCCGGGAGCAGATCGGCCTAATATAATTAGGCCGATCTGCTCGGGGGGGGGGGGGCAGAAAACCCCTAAACATCAGGGTTAAAAAATGTTGCTTATTTTTTTTTTATATGAGGGGAGCGGCACCTTGGGCAAGAGCGGCTCGCCTGCCTCCGGAGGGGAAGAAACGTCTAGACACCAGGGATATATATATATTTTTATTTACTTTATATTTTTATGTATCGGGAGCGACTCCTTAGGCAAAGGTCACTCCCCTGGGGAGCAAATTGTATTTAGGCCATTTCTGCCCCCCTATTATTTGTTAGGCCAATCTGCCCCCAAGTGGGACAGAAACCACTAGACACCAGGGATTGGTGTGTGTGTGTGTATGTGTGTGTTTTGTTTGGGGGGCAGCCCCTTGGGCAAGGGTCGCTCCCCATGGGGCACATTACTGTTGGCCATATCTGCCCCACTTGGGGGCAGAACGGCCTGTGTTTGGAAGGCCCATCTGCCCCCAAGGGGGGCAGAAAGCCCACCAGAGACCAGGGAAGATTTGTTTTTTTAAATAAGAGGGTGGGGGTATGGCCATACCCCCACCCCAAATAAATGGGTCCAAATTTGTCCTGCCCACCAGTGGACAGATGGGACAATTACCTCCGACCCACACACCGGGGGAAGAAAGTCTACTAGATTCCATGGATTTAAAAAACTAAAATAGTGGGGTGGTGGCTACCAACAAGTATTGGCCTGGTTATGCCCCCACCCCAACTGAAGGGGGTAACAGTCTTTCACCTCTCCCCCCGCACACTAAAACATCTTATCCCACGGCAAACATGAGGACATTGGATTATTTGGGGTTTTGGTTTTACATTTGGGCCATGAGAGCTTGGTAACTCTCCAAATCGTCCCACTTGGAATGGTGAGAGCTGCACTTTTTTTACTTTGGGACGCTGCCATGTAGAAAAATCCACAAGACCTAGACACATCTGAAAACTAAACATCTAGTTGATTCCAGGGTGGTGTGCTTCACATGCACCCCTAACTATTTTCTTACCCACCATGCCATGCAAACCTCCACCTTTGGTGGAAATCACAAATTTTTCCCATATTTTTGTGTTGGAACCATCCGGAATCTGCAGGAATCCACAAAATTCCTACCACCCAACATTGTCTCATCTATACCAATAAAAATTCTGCTGCACTTGTCAGCCTAAAAATGTTTTTTTTTCAAACTGCCCTTTTGGACCCGCTTTGGTTCCCCTCAATTTCAACATGTTTTTGGTTCTTCCCTCTCACAGGCACTTGGCCCACCTACACAAGTGAGGTATCATTTTTACTAGGAGACTGAGGGGAACGTTGGGTGGTAGAAAATATGTCCCGGTGTGGTGATCCCACACAGAAATGTAGGAAAAAAGTGATTTTTTAGCTAAATTTGTGGTCCGCCGAGGATTCTGGGTAAGAAAACATTGGGGGATCCACGCAAGTCACACCTCCTTGGACTCCCTCCAGTGTCTAGTTTTCAGAAATGTCTGGGTTTGGTAGGTTTCCCTAGATGGCTGCTGAGCCCAGGACCAAAAACGTAGGTGCCCCCCGCAACAACAGGTATTTGATCATTTTGATGTGTCCGGATAGTGTTTTGGGGCATTTCCTGTCGCAGGCGCTAGGCCTACCCACACAAGTGAGGTACCATTTTTATCAGGAGAATAGGGGGAGTGGTGGGTGGAAGGAAATGTGTGGCTCCTCTCAGATTCCAGAACTTTCTGTCACCAAAATGAGAGGAAAAGTGTTTTTGGGCTAGATTTTGAGGTTTGCAAAGGATTCTGGGTAATAGAACCTGGTCAGAATCCCACAAATCACCCCATCTTGGATTCCCCTAGTTGTCTAGTTTTTGAAAATGCACAGGTTTGGTAGGTTTCCGTAGGTGCCGGCTGAGCTAGAGGCCAAAATCCACAGCTTGGCACTTTGCAAAAAACAGCTCTGTTTTCTTTGGGAAAATGTGATGTGCCCACGTTGTGTTCCGGGGCATTTCCTGTCGCGGGCGCTAGGCCTACCCACACAAGTTAGGTACCATTTTTATCGGGAGACTTGGGGGAATGCTGAGCTAGAGATCAAAATCCACAGCTAGGCACTTTGCAAAAAACAGCTCTGTTTTCTTTGGGAAAATGTGATGTGTCCACGTTGTGTTTTGGGGCATTTCCTGTCGCGGGCACGAGGCCTACCCACAAAAGTGAGGTACCATTTTTATTGGGAGACTTGGGGGAACGCTGGGTGTATTCTGTGTAACAGAACCTGGTCAGAGCCCCACAAGTCACCCCAACTTGGATTCCCCTAGGTGTCTAGTTTTCAAAAATGCACAGGTTTGGTAGGTTTCCCTAGTAGCCGGCTGAGCTAGAGGCCAAAATCTACTGCTAGGCACTTTGCAAAAAACATGTCAGATTTCAATGTAAAAATTTGATGTGTCCATGTTGTGTTTCCTGTTGTGCGCATTAGGCCTACCCATGCAAGTGAGGTACCATTTCTATCGGGAGTCTTGAGGGAACACAGAATAGCAAAACAAGTGTTATTGCCCCTTGTCTTTCTCTACATTTTTTCAAATGTAAGACAGTGTGTAAAAAATACGTCTATTTGAGAAATGCCCTGTAATTCACATGCTAGTATGGGCACCCCGGAATTCAGAGATGTGCAAATAACCACTGCTACTCATCACCTTATCTTGTGCCCATTTTGGAAATACAAAGGTTTTCTTGATACCTATTTTTCACTTTTTTATTTTTCAACAAATGAATTGCTGTATACCCTGTATAAAATGAAAATCCATTGCAAGGTGCAGCTCATTTATTGGCTCTGGGTACCTAGCGTTCTTGATGAACCTACAAGCCCTATATATCCCTGCAACCAGAAGAGTCCAGCAGACGTAACAGTATATTACTTTCACAAATCTGACATTGCAGGAAAAAGTTACAGAGTAAATGTGGAGAAAAATTGCTGTTTTTTTCACCTCAATTTCAATATTTTTTTTATTTCAGCTGTTATTTTCTGTAGGAAAAACTTGTAGGATCTACACAAATGACCCCTTGCTGAATTCAGAATTGTGTCTACTTTTAAAAAATGTTTAGCTTTCTTGGATCCAGCATTGGTTTCACACCTATTTCTGTCACTAACTGGAAGGAGGCTGAAAGCACAAAAAATAGTAAAAATTGGGTATGTCCCCGTAAAATGCCAAAATTGTGTTGAAAAATTGAGTTTTCTGATTCACGTCTGCCTGTCCCTGAAAGCTGGGAAGATGGTGATTTTAGCACTGCAAACCCTTTGTTGATGCCATTTTCAAGGAAAAAAACACAAGCCTTCTTCTGCAGCCCATTTTTCCAATTTTTTTTTTAAAAAACTAAATGTTCGCTGTATTTTGGCTAATTTCTTGGTCTCCTTCAGGGGAATCTACAAAGTCTGGGTACCTCTAGAATCCCTAGGATGTTGGGAAAAAAGGACGCAAATTTGGCTTGGCTAGCTTACGTGGACCAAACTTTATGAGGGCCTAAGCGCAAACTGCACCAAATAGCCAAAAGAAGGCTTGGCACCTGAGGGGGGAAAGGCGTGGCAGCGAAGGGGTTAATCAAAAAAATAAGTAAAATATAAACGATGGTCCCCATCAAAACATGCAAAAGACAAGCAACTTTGAAATGCAAATGTATACATTTACACGTTCCAAAAAGTAAAATAAGTAAAACAGTACATGATCCAGTATTATTGAACGGACGGCGCAGTGCCTTGTAGTTTTCACCTTGAAGAGTCCACTGAACTAAAATACATGGATCTAGTTCAAAAAGTCGCGGGAGGGTCGACAGCGCGTCTTTAAACCCTATCGCACTCCATGCAAAAAAAAAAAAAAACGTACACATCTGTGGGAGTCCCTCGAAAGGCTTCCAGAATGAATTTTAACATTATGTACTTTCAAACGCCTGTGTCTCGAACCACTCAAAGCTACATTCACCGTGTACCCGGGATGCAGCTTAGTGCCTTTGATTTGAACTACATATCCCAGACTCCACGGTGCAGGAATTGCGTCATCCTTCAGCTCCCGCCTACTTCCAGAGTCGCGGAGGAGCGCAAGCGAAAGAGCGGGTTCACCGAAACCGTGGCGCGGTGAGTCTTTAGGAAACCGGGGCTTCCGGTTCACTCATCCCGGGGAGGAGCCTCCTCGGGTTCATGTGTGTGGGAGGAGAGGCTTGGACACGGGAATGCGGGGTGACATGGCCTCACTTAAATAATGTAAACATAATGTGTGTTTTTCATGCTGCAGAAGGTTTCTTCGCAGGTGGGAGAGTGGGACTTTACACAACATTTCGATGTTAGATGTTATATGGGGACGTGTTTTTCCTGAAGTAAGTGGGCCCACCGTGTTTCCAGTTCTGTAGTGCTGTGAATGGCAAGTGTTAATAATATCGTGTGTACTAATTCTCTACTTATCCTCCAAGGGCGTAGCGCAATGAGGTCTCCATCCTATTAGTGGGCCCCCAGTAAACCTAATGTTAATGAATATATGTGCTATATGGGATACTCGTCACATTCTGCAGGTGCACCTCACCATTCTGCTGTACACTGCTGCTATCCACCTTAACAGAATGAACGGCACTATCGGTTAGGCAAATATTAGTGGTCAGCGCTTAAGTCACTATCTTTCCTGCTTCTTTTTCATAGGAGATTTAATGGTATTAGATGCCGGATTTACATTTCAAGCTATTAGTAGTTGTTTAACACGATTTACGATGATGGGGGCATACTAGGGTCTTGGATATGGTGGTCAGCGACATCTATGATGCTCTAGCAGCATTCAAGGGTTTGCAAAGAAAAATCGGGGATGTTGTGAACCGAAGTGAACTGGATGTAAGCATATGGGGCATTATGGCGTCCTGGAAATGTCACTTTTTGTAGTGTTATGGGTGGAAGTACATGAGCTTATCATTTGTTAATACTGAAAGAACATCCTGGCTGGTTTTTATTACTGCTGTTTTTGAACTCCCAACACGTTTTACTGTTAATCGATTAAATGGAACACAGTTTACCGCCATCAGACGGATGGAAGGCTGACTCTGGAATTATAACTCGTGTCATCTGGGTCAGGGAGAATTTTAAAAGCAGCCGTCTTCCTGGACATGATTGGAGGCTGCAGGTATATGGGATACTAAACATTCTGGGACTGGAGGTATATGGGATGTTTCGTTCAACAAGTTCTTTCGGTAGAAGTTTATAGGTTGTTGTGCTATAGACTGATTGGCGTGGCGCTCCTGGGTGGAGGTGAGCTGTGAGTAGGAGGATCAAATTATGTGGCTGGGCAGACTACATTTTTTATCTATTTGAGCTCGAATTTTTTTTTTGTGGAAATCTGCAATGCAGCTAATGATTGATTATGCATCACATTTTTAATTATGTGGAAAACGCAGTGGCTTCAGAATTGCATAATTACAGTGGCCTTGGTTATGAGGCATTGCTGTGCTACATTTTGCGATGAATCTCTGTTGTTATACGGTCTGTCATGAAATAGAGGACATGTAAATGAATGTCGATGTGACAGTATCAATTCTTATTGGAAGTGCACTGTATTTTATGGTTTGCGGCTATTTGTTTTGTATGTAAATAGTGCGTTTTTGTAAATGAATCAACCTTGAGCTCCATCATGGGCTGTCTTATACTGTGGGTTGCAGGAGCTGAAAATCGTTTTTTTTTTTCTTAATACGGTAGTAATTACAATACAGGAGCTTGAAATAGTTTTTGCTCCCTTAATACGGTGGTAATTAGAATAGAGTGTTGGCTTCCTGTCCTTTTGCTTGGGGTATGTGGTGTATTATTTTTTGAATTGCAGAAGCACTTGGGAACTCAATACATGGCCTTGGGAATATGAAGTTAAGAATTGTGGTTATTGTTCAACATGATGGTGTAATGACATGGTGTTGTGAGAGTGTTAAGATTTTGGTGATTAGAGTTATATTGCTTGATACATTGCAGTGTTGGATGTATTGTATGCCTTTCATACCATTGGAACTGAATGTCTATGAAGTATTATCCATTTTGATTGCTATGCTTCTGAAACAGTGGAAATGTTTAGTTCACTTATAAGCTAAACTGATACTATGGGGTTGACTACGAGGTGGGATTTTCATGGCAATATAAAGTAATAGAAGGAGAAAGTTCGGTAGAGTGGGTGCATGTAAAGGGAATTGTAAATGGGATGGGACACAAGACTGTAGAAGACAGGCTTTAAAAAGTGGATTTCGGTGGCTGAAAAAAAATAAACAGATATAAGAAACTAATGCAGGGAAGAAAGTTATTATGTATAGAGACGTGAAAAAATAAATAAATATTGAGCATAGGGCACATCAGAACAGGTGTGCTAGTAGGTATGTTAGGGCCAGCAAAATGGAAAAGTAGTAGATACTGAGCATTTGTAGAGAGCATATTCTTATTTTCGTGTCTTAGTGATAAGAATAGATAGCTGGAAGCTCTTCAAAGGTACTGGCAGAATTAGACTTAGGTTGAAAAAAGAGTTACATTTTAATGGCTTTTCCAAATTGCTGATTTCTAGAGAAATAAACTGCACACAATTGTTATGGTAGTAGTGTAGAAGACAATTGTCCTAGATCCTGCTTTCCAAAATGAGGAGCTTTTCAATAGGAAGTTTGTAGTGCATTATAGGGTGGAAGAAGGGCGATACGCCCTATGCCCTTCATGGAGAAGGAGCAGCGAGGATACTTCCTAAAATGATGATGGTCAGTATACAGCATTTTCAAGTGAATATGTTGATAAATTATCAGTCAAGAAAGTTCCTGACAGGCTTTAGACACATCAAACATTTAAGGGACATACCAAATGAAGAACCAAATTCCAAATCAGCCATAGTCTTTGACCTTGCTGCTGGTACATTTGGAGTATATAAAAATACCGTATAGTAGGAACAAAATTATAAACGTGATTAAATTACCACAGAGCACATGAATTACCCCGGGATCAAGCAATGAATTGTACCACAAATTCATTATATTGTTTTAATCACACTCCTGAATACATAAAAAATCTTGATATGTTTTTCACAAAACATATAGACACATTAAATCTCAAATGAAGACACAATTTTACATTGAAAAATACATAAAATATGAAGTGTATGCTTCCACTACTATTACCTTTGAAGGCTGCGCCTATGAGACAACTGCAGTCCTTTAAAGAGAGAGTCTCTAAAGGCAGTCCAGTGAGATAGACCAATGTCCTCTCATATATTCAGTTCCAGAAATGCCTCCATAAATTAATTTTGTTTCTATATCCAGATTAAGCTTGACCCCTCCAATTATATATGTCAACGCATTTCGGCCTTCACATTACAGGCCTCTTCAGGACAACAAAATGGAAAACATATCCATCTCAAGTACAATTAAATTAGTAACTAATCATGAAGATTCCACTGTGGCACAAACTAAGGCACATCAGGTAAGCTTCCAAAAGTACAAGTGCTCGCTGGAGTGATCTCTCATCCGCGACGGTGCAACAGCGGCTGGTACATTTGGATGCAGTGCATTTCCACAGTTTGATCATTGAATTATAGCTAAAATGACAAATTGGTGTAGTTCTAAAAAAAAAATGAAGACTATTTTGAGTATCCTCAAATGAGAGTCAACTGCATAACATTGAGAAACTAGAATGACTGGGAGGAGAACCTGTGCTAAATGGTAGGCCTGAGTTGCCCCATGTGTTTTTTTGTTTTTTTTTGTTGTTGTTTTTTTTCCTGTCGGTGACCACCAGAACTTCCGTCTCTCTTGTAGAAAGTTTCGGGAAATTGTCACTCTTCAATTACCATCAGCCCACAGTGCCTAAACTGTGAAGATGGAAGCTCCCTGACCCTTGACTGATGTATTTTATCAGTCTAGGGTTAGCATTGAAAGCTGTACAAACTGGCGGGGATCTCTAGTGAGCTGAAGGGTTGCCATTTAATGTTATCGATAATGGGTAAGAGTTTTGTGATAAATCACCGGTGATGAGACAGATCTTTGATAGAACAGGAGGAAATATAAAGGGTTAGGGATGAACAATCATAAAACAACAAAATAGGTTCAGAAGCAGTTCCATGGTAGTTATCAAAATGCGGTTCCTGGCATTAAAGGCAGTAACTGGTTAAAAAAAAAAAGTGCGTGATTCCTCCTGCATCAATAATCAACTGGAAACCACCAAGGAGAGCTAAAAGCAGCTGGAGAAGAGGTGAGAAATATTGTAGTTAGTATTTGTAACGAAGGTAACCAATTGGGAAAAAGTTCAGGCAGAAGGAGAAACCTATAGATTTTAAAAAAAGTCTCTAAGGGTGGTCGTATGTGATCAGTTTGTGTGTTGAATGCCATTTGAACATTTCTGCATGCTTGCATATCGGTTTTCACAATATTGACTTTAAATTGTGGTGTTATTACACGAGGAAATTTCAAATTATTTTCTACTAATCTCCTTTGTCTAATATTGCTTGTCAACTAGTTGACGGTGACTCGTGTACTTCATTTCTTAATAGTTTGTTAGTTCACATATCGGTCCGGGGACATATGATGGGGGGGGTAGATCTGTGCGGTGAGCATTTTAAACTTTATCTTTAAAAAAAAAACTAAAGTGGAGAACTGTCGGAAGATAACCTCAGCCAAACAACAACAAAAATAGTGAAAATGCAAATTGAGAACTGAAATCAAAGAAAGTCCATATCTCTGGTGAAGTAAAGCCGGAGTGTAGAAGAAAAGGTTTACAGGGCTTAGTCCTCCTCCAGCGTCTTTCTATATGATCAGAACTGATGGAAGTGAAGAAGAAATACAGTATTGAAAACTGTCATGAAAAGAAGAGTAGCAAGCATTTATGTGACAGGAAATGTAAGTTTAGAAGACAGAAGCAGGTGGTTAGAAGGATGTTTGTGTTTATAGTTATGAGTTACTCTTTATGAGATACTGGGATTTATATGGTTTTCGCTATGCAAGGATTTTGTAAAGAAGTTGGTGATCTATAGGGTAACAATATTGGTGTAATAGTGGCATGTAGAACGTTATGATGGGAGGATCCTAAAACTCGAGGCATACAAGCTGTTGTCTCGGCGGGAAGCAGGTTTAGAGAGGGATTTAGTGTTCTTTGATATAGAGTACTATGCTGCTGGGGTGCTTTTTCTGCTTGAATATGCAGTTTTATGATTGTCATTCTTGGATACTGGTACAAGAGTGGTGTATGGGTGCAGAGATGAAATGATATGGCATTTTGTGGTAAGTGGTACATTACATGAAGTTATGAGTACCTTCAATATCGATTGTTGGATCTGGAAGTATTTGGGTTGTTAATTTGTGAAAGGCCCTGGAGTGGTTGTATAGGAATATTTTAGATTATGAGAATGAAAATGCGTGTCTTGCTTGGATTTGAGCTACAATCTTGTATTTCAATATCATTTGAAACCCTCAACGTTTTTAGTACATGCCCCTTCCACGTTCATTAATAGCAGATTACTGTAGGTGCCCGCAAAATGCCTTTTGCAAACTGAAGCCTAAGTAAATTCTGCAGTTCTGTTCTAACATCATGGGCACAATTTTGTACTGTTGATTGTGTTCAGGGAGTTATACATTTGGTCTGCTGGGGTTATAGTTGGGCTTTCGTCTCAAAAGCCCATGTAGCTATCACATTTGCTTAAGATAGGGAGGGTGATCGTGGAAAAGGGTTTGTGGACTAAATGGGACAAGATGTAAGGGTTGCCCTTCGAGATATGAGGTGAGTTACACCAGGTAAATGTAATGTGGGGTGGTATGTGAATATGCTTGAATTGAGTACATATAAGATGTTATGATTTTCAACAGGAAAGTTGGAAGAAATATATGCAACACAAAATGATGGATGGAATTTTGAATGTTGTCAAACATTCACCCCAGTCACAGATCTGGGTTTAATCCATTGTTATTTTTCTTGTCATGCTATTCCAGTTTGGACCCAGTCGTATACAAATCAGCCTTGATCCTTCTCTCCATGAGAATAGTCCAGCTGAACGTTCCAGGCCAGGTCATTCCTGGACCATAAAACAAGCATCCTGGGACCGGTTTCAGAGTATCAACCCTCATCAGGCAAGCTAGCTCTAATCCGGTGGCGTAGCGAGCACGTGACCCATTTCTGGGCATACCTTTGCCAATTTGGGCGAAAATGCAACACAAAAAGATGATGGACGGAATGCTGAACATTGTCAAACATTCACCCCCAGTCACAGAACTGGGTTTAATCCATGGTAATTTAGCTTGACAAGCCATTCCAGTTTGGACCCAGCCATATGCAATCTGCCTTAACCCTGCTTTCCATGGGAACAGTCCAGGCCGAACTGCCAGGGTATGCCCAGACCTGGGTCCCTTGCTTAATGTGCCACTGGATTCAAGCTAGCTTGGCTGATGAAGGATGATGTCCCGACACTGGTCCTAGGATGCTTGTTTCGGGTCCAGGGAGGGCCTGGCCTGGTAGTTCGGGCTAGACTGTCCTCGTAGGGATCATGGACAAGGCTGATTTGCCTATGGCTGGGTCCAAACTGGTATGTGATGCTGAGCAAAAGAGCAATGGATTAAACCCCAATCTGTGATGGGGTCAGTGTTTGAAAAGATTCAGCACTCCGTCCGTCATTCTTTCGTGTTGGAAGAAATATATGGCATGTTATATGTAGAGCAAAAATCATATGAAAACCATCATTGGCAAAATGTGAATGACATCTGAACAGACCGAAGGGTAAGGAGGGCTGCCCCCATCCCCCTCCGTTTCCCCCTCCCCCAACATGTATATCTGTGTGTGTGTTTTTTTTTTTTTTTTTTTTTTTTTTTTTTTTTTTGTTTCTGATCTCATATGAGGCTGGTTAGTCAGTTAAAGCTGTGTTGAGCCCTGAAAATAATGATATCCCATGTTGTCGGACTGTTTGTGGTTGGTTTTGTATGGGACAATACAGTATGAAAGGGTATAGGTTACGGCAAGTATTGTAGCAGGTTTTATGGGTTACTTCTATGCTGTAAAGGTATTTACATTGCTTTGAAATTTGGGTTTACATTTTAGCAGCACATTGGTGTTCACTTGGAGTCAAGAGATCCGTGTTGTATCTTAGTGTAAGGGATGGCTATATGTTGGGTTCGGTGTTACCTTGATTGAAATTGTGGGATTGAGGTACATGGAGTGTGATGAGAGCGCGTGAGGTTGTATTTTTTGTTACAATAAAGGGTCCATTTAGGCCACATTCGCTACAGTATGAGGTGGTTTTAGGCACACAGTTTTTATGAAGGAAAATTGGGATTTATTGTGTACTGAGCTTTGGGTGCATGATCTGAGATAATGTGGCAGTGCAAATAAGAGTCACCGGGTTTTACGTATTAATGGTAGCTAAGGATGGAAGTAAATTTGGTATTATGTATTTAAAAAGTGCCACACTTGCCACTAAGATATGGAATATTTTGAGATTAGAAGAATAAACAGATTAAGGCACCTCGGGGGTGACAAATAATGTTATGTATTCAGTTCTTGTGTATTGTATATAGTTCTGGTGTTATGGGGCTAATAAGTTGTTGCTCAGACGTGAAGTAAATGGGGCGTATCTCATAAAAGGTTTGGAGTACATTTTGTATGTTTCATTGGGACTCGGTATGAGATGGATGATCGATCCTGAAGCGAAAGTGGACTTGAAAGCCTCGTGTCTGGATTTTGTATTGTTCCGTGGAATAGTAATTTGGGCATTCAGTAGAATTTAGCATGTTTGTCTTTCAGTAAGCTTGAATCGGGGGAAAGTTGGTTTGGCGATTGTATGCTTGAATATTGAAGGAGAACCCAGAAAAATGAGGTGGAATCGGAGTGTGGTAAATATTTAATGGGATGTTATTGTGTATTGCATGATTATTTGCCAATGCATTGTTGTTTGTGAGGATAATGTCATTAGGGTTTTTTTTTTATTCACCCTTTAAAAAATGTGTACAAATTTGTGCGATAATGTTTTTTTTTTTCCCCTGGAAGTGACAATGGATTGTTGGGGTGTGGGTGTCTTTTTTTTTTTTTTTTGCCAGCTGCGTTGGCGTTTGGAGTGAATGTAAAATTGGATATTGGGGAATGACACTAAGGGGTTGGTGTGTGTTTCTTCCATGCAATCGTTGTGATTAGAACACAAGGCATCGGTGGATGTTATTGTTGTTTTGGGTTCATATGAGATAGAAGTCATATTCTACCTTGAAAGCGAACTCCTTTTTATAGTATCTACAATAGATTACGACTGGCTTCATTATGTTGCCTCATAATCAACCTGCAGGCAAGAGGCATTGTCATTAAAAAAAATAAAACACTCCTTCCCGCCCCTCATCCTAAAGCGAGAGAACCAGTTAGCGATTTTAGTTAAGCAGGGGCCCTTTTAGATGTATTTATTTATGCGGTTTTATAAAGCACGGATAATACCCAAATATAATAAAGCAGTGTGAGAAAGAAGTAGTTTATTACACAAGGCAAATACATTACTCAAAGGTGGTGGGACGTTTATCATTGACAAAGAACATTAATGATGTATAAATTAAAGCAGTCTTCAGTGCTGAGTACCAGGCATTGGGCAGGTGTCGGGAACAGGAAGGTGTCCAGTAGAAAGGAGAAGGGGGGCTAACTAGCTTCTTTTAAAAAGAAGTGCTTTCTGTTCGGACTTAAAGATAACCAGACAGGAAGTGGTGTGCAGGTTCAGAGGTAAGGCGTTCCAGACTGGTCGCGCTTTCTGAAAAGGATTGAGCCGTAAACCGTTCGTTTAAAAAAAAAAAAAAAAAGTCGGAGATTTAAGCGCATTTATTGAATTTGGAAAACCGTGGACAGTGTCTCTGTACACATTTGGGCAATATTATAGCACAGACCAGGCCTTCTGTCTTGTCTTTGTATTTCAAGGCTCTAGCCTTTTCTACTTTGTTAATTAAAATGGTGAACTTAAAGTTCTGTTAAGATACTTGTGTATATGTTTGTTTCCAAAACATTGAGAGATGTATTACCCATCCAAAATGGCTTTCTAGGTCTGTCATCTTAGAAAGTAAATTTCAGAACTGCCCCAAAAATGTAATTCACAACGGGTTATGCCAGCATTTATAAGCCTTTTAATATGAATTACGCAATACGGTTCCTTTCCAAGAAAGCGAGGCAGTTTTATTATAATGATAATTTAGAAGGTTAGTTTTCATTCAAGGGGACGACCTATCATGCCCACCAGGGTCGACTGGGCCTTCACATGGCAGACGGCCCATCTTATTTCGTGCTATTTGCCACCGTGGCACTCCATTTCTGAGAAAAGGCTTCCCCTGACACCCTGGGATCACTTTCGCGAACGCCGGGCGGACTGCCATGTGAAAGCAACCAGCGTAGCTGCTCTTTTTTTTTATTTGTAAACAAAATGCCCTTGACACTTAGGCATCCATTTTTTCCTGGACAAGGTGGAACGTGACGGCATACTTTCGCATTACTATCAGCGGTGATACTTTTGCACGATACCGAGCTTTGTTACAAAGGAGCATATTAAAAACTCAGTTTGTGCACCGGAAAACATCGCGGTACTTTTGTATGGCCCCCAGCGATGGAAATTAATACTGTTGTACCCCTCTCTGGAGGCCGCAGGACTCGAGCGGTGAGGTGGCTTCGGAGTGTAAATCCAGTTGTCGGGGACAGCTGGCGATACTTAGCAACTCCTCTCACTTTCAAGATTTCTGGTATCCTTGGCGTTGCCTGCTGTGATGACACCTGGGCGTTCTGCAGGTTATTTGTAAGAATTAGATGGTAAGTAGGAGGTGCTTTACTTCTACTAAAAGCTGCCCATCAGGGAAGGGGTGTCTTTACATTCCACTTCTTTCGCCTGCACAACTCTGCACCGCAGATCTGAACTGCAGAACCACGTTATTAAATGGTAAAGACCAGACCTTCCTACTGGCAGCAGAAGTCTACTCGGTTTCATAGCAGACCCTCTCTGAAGCAGAGTTGGGGAAGGCAGTACTTTTATATGGAGAGCAGCTCCAGGAGTCAGGCTGGTAGAATGAGTCCACATAGGAGATGTATCACTGAAGACATCCGCTTTTAAATCACACTCCTTATCTCAGTTAACATACGAGAAGGCTCTTTCAAACGAAAACAATGAAAACGTTATTTCTTCTAGTTTAATACCTGCTTATATTTCTGCATGCAGAGATATTATATAAAGTTCTATGCATACATTACCAAGATTGAGGCATCCCCTTCCCACCAGAATGCCTTGAAACCATAAGTAACAGTGAGCCAAGAGACAGTTTCAGATTATAATGTACTCAATTAGTATAAGTGCTTTTAGGTGTATGTTTGTATATATATGTGTATATATATATATATATATATATCAGATATTGGCGATTTTAAGTGAAGCAATATTAAATTATACAAGTGCAGTAATTCACTTGAACCAGAAATGGACTGCTTGAGGGTGGCCTCATGTTTGACAGTCTAGGAAAATGATACACAGTAAAATGAAGTAATGTCCCATGGATCACAGTATTATGTCAAGGCGGGGAAGCCCAAATGTCAACCCAGGTTTAAGTCACACAGCCTTCAGTGCATTCACTGCTTAATGCCTTCTCATGTCTTCCCATGAAACATTGATTCGTGTTTAACTGTCTTTTAGGACCTAAATTATTCTACTGTGTTCAACAGAGCTGGCTTGCAAAATGAAAATCACACGTTAAACTAATCTGTGACTCCATACATAATTTTTTTAATAGAAATGCATGTATGATATCGCAGGCAAAATAAAATCAATATTTGAAACGTACCAGGCAAATTATATAGATTATTTGTGTTTTTCAAAATCAGCGTGGCATGCTTTTTTTTCTAATTTATTTATTTTTATTGTAGGGAAAGCTGTCCAGAGACATCATGGCGACTGCCCCGGGCCTGAATCCTGATGCCCTGCGTGAGGTTCTTGAGTGTCCTATTTGCATGGAGACCTTCACAGAGGAGAAGATGAGGCCCAAGCTCTTGCACTGTGCACATACTATTTGCAGGATGTGCTTGGAGAAGCTCTTGGCCAACAGCATCAACGGGATCCGCTGCCCCTTCTGCAGTAGAGTGACCAGGGTAACACATCTGACTCAACTCGCTGATAACTTGACTGTCCTTAAGATTATTGACACTGCTGGTGTGAGCGATGCTGTTAGCGTCCTGATGTGCAAGGCTTGTGGACGGCGGCTCCCCCGACACTTCTGCAAGAGCTGTGAACTAGTGATTTGTGACTCTTGCAGGGAAGAGGAACACCTGCAGCAGGGGCACAGTACTCTGCCCCTTCAAGAAGCTGCTGAGGAGCGCAGGAGAGGGCTAGAGTCAAGGTTATCTAGTCTTCGCCAGTGGATGGCTGATGTGCAGAAGAGGAAGGCCTCACTGGAGGGTCTGGGGAGAGATCTGAAATGCAAGTACAAAGCAGTCATGCACGAGTATGACAAAGAGGAGAGCTGCATCCAAGAAGAACTGGCCAAGTCTCGTACATTTTTCACGAGTGCCCTATTTGAGGCTGAGAAGGCGAATAACCAGGTTTTGGAAGAGCAAAGCTACTTGCTGAACATCGCAGAGGTGCAGATTATGTCCAAATGTGACTATTTCCTAGCCAAGATAAAGCAGGTGGACACAGCCCTTTTAGAAGAAACTGTGGAAGAGGAGGAGTTGGAGCTGATGTCTGGTCTGCAAACAGAGCTGACTCTGCAAGAGGTAGAGCTACTTAAAGTGGGGCATGTGGATCCATTACAGGTGGGGCAGGTAGTGAAAACACCTTACACTGTCAACTTGGAGGAAACTCTCTTGGACAGTGCTGCGTCCTCCTCTGTGACCTTCAAGGATGTCGATATGCATGAGGAGACAAGCAGCCTACCTCCCATTTCCTCTCCTGCCAGACCGCAGTTACCAGAAATGGTAGGAGGCCTCCACCAGTGCCATTTCCTGAAGAAGATGGGGTGTAAGGGTAGTGCGCCTGGTACATTCAATCTACCAGTTAGTCTACATATCACTGCCCAGGGGGAAGTGCTAGTTGCAGATCGTGGTAATTTCCGAATCCAAGTCTTCAACCGAAAAGGATTTATGAGGGAGATAAAACGTAACCCAACTGGTATTGACAACTTTGTACTGAGCTTTCTTGGAGCAGATCTCCCCAACCTTATTCCACTCTCTGTCGCCATGAGCAATCATGGATTAATTGGGGTGACTGACCACTATGATAACTCTGTCAAGGTATATACCACAGATGGACATTGTGTGGCGTGTCACAGAAGTCAGCTCAGTAAACCATGGGGAATTGCTGCCATGCCTTCTGGACAGTTTGTGGTGACAGATGTAGAAGGGGGAAAACTGTGGTTGCTAACAGTGGACCGCAGTGTTGGTGTGGTCAAATACAGTCGTTTGTGCAGTGCAGTGCGACCAAAGTTTGTCACCTGTGATGGAGAGGGCACTGTGTACTTCACACAAGGGCTAGGCTTGAACTTGGAGAATCGCCAACAAGAGCATCATCTTGAGGGGGGCTTTTCCATTGGCTCAGTGGGCCTGGATGGACAGCTAGGCCGCCAAATAAGTCACTTCTTCTCTGAGAATGAGGATTTCCGGTGTATCACTGGGATGTGTGTAGACACAAGAGGAGACTTGATTGTTGCAGACAGCGGTCGCAAAGAGATCATTCTTTTCCCCAAGGGGGGTGGCTATAATATCTTAATTCGAGAGGGTCTTGCCTGCCCTGTTGGGGTGTGTGTGACACCAAAGGGACAGCTGCTGGTCCTGGATTGTTGGGATCATTGTATTAAGATATATAGCTATAATATGAGAAGGTATTCCACTCCTTAGACTGGGGATTTCAGTGTTCAGTGAAACTGATCTACCGTGTTCTGACTGCTGACTTCACTGAGAACATGTCCTGCCTTGATGAATTCTGTCCCCTTCCTTACCTCTGTCTGTGAGTCAGTCTACTGTGGAACTTATTGTAAAATGCAACGAAGCACAAATCTCTTGCAAATAAACATTGGGTTTCAGGATATATCGATTGTGAAAGAAATGTGAACATGTCTTTTTATTAAATATAATTTTGTCTAGTTATATTGTGCCAAAGCACAAAATGTCTACTCGCCAGCGTGGAATGTTCTAAGGATTCACATTCTTATGCGATCGGGGGTGGCTTTCTCACCACTTAAAAATCTTTTCCTCTAAGTCTCACGCTATGAGTTTATGTATACCACCTCAGTTCCTTTTACAATGTCTTTCTATATATGTTTTGCAGGAGGCAAACCCGTTCATTTATAGTGTTGTTGTTCTCAGAGATTTGTGACTTACCTTCTCTTTTGTCTTTTCTGTTTTTTAATGGCCCTAGACTTCATTCTCTTTACTCACTGGCACTTAGTATTGCAGTTCTTAAAAGATGACAAGGGTATTACCTCCTTGTCAACTCACAAAGTACAAAAAATAGTGCGAGCATGTTTGGACTATACAGGAGGTGTGATTAATATTAATGCCCCATTATTAAAGGATAAGACATTGTCTGCAGTAGGCGCACATATATTGACGATTTGTTTAGCAACTTAAGCTTTGAAACTAAATTTCCAACTTACAGAGTACACCCAACCTTGCTGCTCAACTTTCTTTTCGTGTGTTATTACCGCAACATACTATTTAAACGCCCCCTTGGTCTTCCTGCTTGTAAAGCAATGTAGCTACTATGAGGTCACTAATCTGAAAGAAGAAAAAAAAAAAACATTGGTTTTCTGGATGCTGAAACACTGCTGTGATCCCCAAAAAGCAGAAAATGTATTCTATAAATTGTCTCGCAGTCAGTGATAGTGTAAATCAACCAGGGTATGATTACAAGGTTATATGGCCGTCTTCGGGATGCACATTTTGGCAAGATAACAGTCTGTGAGTGAGAAGCCAGGGCAATCTTCAGCACAACAACATGAGGTCGGGGGTGTTTTATGTGATACCTGCTTTGTAATTTTAACGTCGGCACGTAGGCCAGTAGGTGCCATTCACGTATTACGTGCGTTGCAGTCATCATCCCTGGCATGTAAAATTTGAAGCACTCGATATTGACTGCATTCTGATCAGGGGGCCTAATACAGTGGAGGTGTTTAAGGAGACATATTCCTGTTTGAGTTATAGGAATATTTAATGAGCAGGAGAGACATTTTTTTTCGATCCCTATTTGCAGATGAAATGGCGCTTAGAGGCACGTCCGGACATACACGTAGCAAGACGCCCAACTTCATATATGAAACCTGAAGTACCAAGCAGAGTGTCAGTAGTCTATCGTTAGTCACTCCCTAATGAAAGGGATAGTACTTTAGATCACTTCTCGGACATGTAGTGTGTGATGAATGACATGTTACATATCACTTGAGCCAGATTTATATTCCTGCAAGGCAGGAAACGTCAGCCAAGGAAATCTCAGGCTAGCCCTGCTATTTATTGCACAACCCGCAGGAGAGGGTTCGAGTTTTGGAAAACCTGATGTATGCCATTATTGAAAAGCAGAAAGAAATGAAATTGGCAAAAGAAGTATAACCATCCTATTGTCTTTAAATAAGATGATAATATTTCAGGTCGCTTGTGCTTATCTTTAATCCGTGCAAGTATAGTTTTATCAAAGTGACCTTCAATAAAGTTGCGATCGTGTGAGAGACAAGTATTTTAATAAAAGAGGATAATACTATGTTTACTTAATTGTAGTGTAATGTGCATTAATTCATGTAATAAATTATGCAGCCAAACATAACTTGTTTTTTAATTTAAAGAAAATGTAACTTTTTTATGGAACCTAGGCAGGGTAATGTTTTGTTAAGTAGCATCTTAAAAGGATTTATGAATGAATTGGAACCTACACCCTTTCCTATGCATATACCACACTAGTGTAAGCAAAGTGAGAATAACAACTTCTCCAAGGCTTCATTGATGCAATGGCACATCACAGTGGAATGCTAAAAATCTAGAAAAACAGAGGAAATGACAGATAGATTACCAGTGCCTACAAATTGGGCATATTTCTAAACGCTTATTAAATCATGGATGATCTTGACACCTTTTATTCTAGATGGGGTCTATTCTAATAAAAGCATATAGGCTTGGAATCGATAAAATTGCATCTCTCTTTTTCAACTAAGACCTATCTAAACACCAAACCAAATGAGATGGCCAATAAACTGATGTTGTCAAAATTGCAGTGCTGAAACGTAGCCTCTCTCATAGAATTTGGAGACCCCCATTCCCCCACACACAGGCCCTCCTTATGAGTGTGGTGGTCTTCTGACCTCCAGGCTTGCTGTGGCGGTCCCACCGCCGACGGGCCGGTGGTGTGGACCGCTATATTTTGAGTGTGGCGGTTTGGCTTGTGCCAAACCGCCGCTTTACCGTTCCTACAGCCAGGGCAGTCGGACCGCCGGGCCGGATGTATCTCCGACTCGGCAGTCCACCAAAGACCACTGGCTGTATTATGAGTCCCCTTTCTGCCAGGGATTTCATGACGGTAGCACAGCCACAATTTCTGGTGGAAAGGCTACAGGTAACAGGAATTCCGGTAGAGAGACTCCCTCCTCCCTCCCAGTAGTAACCAACCACCCCCTGCATACAGGATCGCACCCACGGACACGCACAACACCCTTACATTCACACGCACACCTCTCCCATCGGATGGTCACCTTACCTGGTTGTTGAGATGGTAGTTCGGAATGGAACGGGTCCTGGTGCTTGCACCGCCGCCCGCGCACTGCCAACACAACACTGCCATGCCGTTTTTCGAATTGAAATACGGCGAGCAGTGTTTTATTGGCATGGCAGTGTCGGCAGTGCAACCGCAACTAGGCCGCCAGTACGGCTGTTAGCAGTTTTCAGCCTCGAAAATGGCAGAAAGCCACCAGCAGTCGTTATATGGCGGTCTAAGGACCGCTGTGTGGGAAGTCTTTTGGTGGCCACCAGCACAGTGGTCGACGGTTTTCCCCATCAAACTCATAATAAGCACCTTAGTTCTTCTTCAGAGATCATACCTCTTGCTTCTTTTTGGCAGTGTTCAGGGACACCAAAGAACAAGGTAGAATTATTAGAACAAGCTATTGAAAAAATAGAATTTTTTTATTCCAATATTGACATTTAATTTTTTGCAACATAATGTTCACTCGTTCGTTCGAAGAAAAACATCCATTCCTCCAACAGAGAACTGGCAGGTCTTTCAAATCTGTAAGATCGATGGACTACACGTCACCTTTCATGCAGTGAATCATCTCACTTTCTACCAAAACAGAAAACCTGGAAATGCTGCATGTGTACCTTCAAAGTGAATTTAGTGCAGACCTCCATATTACTTGTCTGTTGGAGAGATTGCTGCCAAACTCTGAGAAAATAGTGAAAGAAGTCCTAAATCTGTAAATTGAGTTGTAAGGTTTGCTTCTAAACATTTGATATCAAAGTAATATAGTCCAAATGCATGCCTTCCTAACAACATTTGAAAGTAGATGCATTCCCTCAGCACCGACAATCTAAATAGGCCACAGAAGATCCTGGCGTAGTGCAGCGAGGTTACACTAGTTAGATTGCCAGGACCATTGTGAAAGAAAACAGTGTTGTCATCATTATGCACTTGCCATTTGGATGACCTCTCTATGGAGGGGAAAGTTACATATTTCAGAATGCCGTATGGTATACTTTGAACAAAGTGAAGTTCATAGTTTGTAGTTAAACACCCAGCCTATAAAAAACAATGTTGCCTGTACCAAGGATTCTCTTGGGTCTTCTGTGACAACCACCCAGCCAGATTTAGCTGTGTAGGAAGATAGCTTAACACCTGTCCATAACGTAGCTAATAAAGAATTCTTTCAGAGAAAGGCTTGGCCTCAGACAGATGATTGACACACACTTGCTTAAGAAAGGTTCACGAATGTCACCAGCCTCCCTGCTGTTTAAAACAAACACTGGCAAAGCCTTTGGGCCTGTCATTGGCTGCAGCCTTTTACATATGTCATTGCTTGTTTTTTCAAAAAACGTTATTTTTTGTCAAAGTTGCGGCCCCTCGTCAGTCTAAAAAACAATATGGCAATAAGCAAACATATGTGTTGGTTTCAAAAAGCACACATAGCAGTCCCTGCTGCTAAAGGGAACTATTTTGTGTGTGGATGTGCTTCTTGTTACAGGTGCTGTCACTCGCAGTTAAGTTGCCCAGTGGTTGAAAGGGAGGGGGGCTCATTCCCCTATGCTGTATGCTGTAGTGGGCAGAAGAAATATGTCAATGACCCAACAGATGAGTGGATTAAACTGGTTGACTGAAAGTCCTAATTAAGGATATTATGTATTTAAATTTACTAAAACTAAATTGTTTGAACGCATTCCAGATCTTGAGATCAATACCTACGCTGATAACATTTCAATCTACACGTGCTTTTTGACAAAACCACTGCTGGATAATTGAGTCCTGGATGTCAAGGGGTTTCCTGAAACTCGGCTGCATCAACAATGGGCTCAGTTTCCTCATTGGTAAATTGTCTACTAAGTCCTCTTCAGCTCAGACCGCACTACTCATGCTAGGTATGTTAGCTGCAACCAGATGTTAGGAAAAAGGACCAAGAGTCTTTGACTCTAAAGTTGGCCCTCCAGGCCCTGATTGCTTCTGTAGTCAGTACATCCTATCTTTGCATCTGTCTAATGAGATGCATTCAAAGGCAAATCAGCATTAACGTAGACAGCAGATTTGCACTGTGCTGTGTCATTGAACCTGCCCAAAACAGCCAAGAACATATCATGTTGCCCTTGAGTTATGGCATAACTTAATGACACATCTACAACAGAGTTTAAACAACAGAGTACTTGAAAGGAAGTTCCTTCTGCATCCCAGCTTGCTTCATAAATGTGGTTGTCAGAACACCCTGGTTCACATGGGCGATCACATGCTTTATTATTCTCTTTGGCTGGGGAACTTTCGTGTCCGATATGAAATTGCTTGCTCCAGGAATCTCCCCAGTCTTTGGTTTTCTTTAAATTAAAAATAACCCCTCAACCTGTTACTATAAATGATGATAGACGATCTTGGTCTTTAATGATAGCCTCCAGTCAGTACCAAAGGGAACTTTGAGGCATAACCACCTGTGGTCCATTGAAGTCGTTATCAAGGAGATATAAGAGTCTGACACTTTACCTCCTGATTCCCAGTCCTATAACATACTCTTTTGAAGGTGGGATTTGGAGCAATAACTCACTAGGTCAGCAAGGTCTGATTATTAGAAGTTGCCAGTATGAAATATTTTTTTTGGGGGGGGGGGGGGGTGAAATAACATATCGGGCAGTGCTACTACTGACCATCAGTGAGACAATGTGGGGGGAGGTTGCAAAGCACTCTTTGTTGCCATTATATATGGTCTATATACGGTCTTTCTTATGACTTTAAAACAATTGAGATTTTGTCCTCTAGTAGCATTAAATCTATTTACTCAACCACTTGGAAAACTCCCTTCAGAGATTCCCCCCTTTAACTCTTTAAGTGGAGTGGAGCTAACAAAGCTATGGGTTCTTGAAATTTTGTGTAATCAATTAACCATATTCAACATTTGTAATTCATATAAAAGATGGATTTGCTTTTAGGTCTGGTATATTAAATGGGCAAGCCTTTCTATTTTATAGTTAAATGTATCCATCAGAAAGATATTGGATGTATGGCATGGTAATTATTAACAGCAGTTTGTAAATGCCCGGGCTGTGTTGTGCACATTGATGTGATAAGGGAATAAACTGCCTAGCATAGCTGCTTAATTAAAGGGTGCACTTCAAGTTCTTTCTAAAACAGTGAATGTCCCCTACGTGGCACAGAGCTAATTCAGCAAAATGGGTCCAAAACCATATTTCTTTAGGGCTAGGAGAAGGTATGTCAACCTGCCGCATTTGAATTTTTATTCTCTATGTACTAGAGAACTGATCAACTTTCAGTGTTAAGACTGAGCTTAGTGCAGAACTACAAACGTATTAAAGTGTCTGTTGATAACTTTCAGAGACCTAGTTGGCATTTGTCAACACGTCAAGTTGCACAATGGTCGCCCACTTACATAGTGAAAGCTCCGTAGGCTTTGGGGCCATGGTTATTTTGTTCTTCAAGTACAAAATCTCATTTTGGGAGGTCCCAGGACAATCCGAAATTATTTGGCCTCAGTTATGATGGTTCACTTCTGGCGTTCTGAGGCCCCCCACTGCGAGCTCTCAACTGGGTACGAAATGCCCTTTTTAGCATTTGCCTCTCAGGGTGTCCAGCTAGAACAGCACAAGGCTTAGCAACCACAAAGAAACAAGAAACTCAGTGAAGCTGTGCACTCCTTAGACGCCAAAGAATCAACCCAGGAGCTCTTGAATCGCCCCCTAACTTGTTCCAATGAAACTAATGAGTTGACCCGAGAATTCTGAGTGTGTCAAGTTCCTTAAATAAGTGTGTGTGGCGTGACTTTATCAGAGCACTGTTCCACTCTTGGCAGCCTGCAAGCAAAAAAGGACGTTTATGATGGTGCCCGAGTCCTTCTGCCCTCAGGGCTACTTGTTTCTCACACAGTAAACTCTTTGATGCAGCCTCGACAAAAGCTTTTTTTTTTTTTTTTTTGGTTCTCTTTTTATGTCCCCGCTAGCAAGGAATAGGGTGTGTGTGCCCTTGCTCCTACTTGGGGCAAATGTTCACCGTCCGAGTCCAGACAGTGAGATCTGTGAGTCAGGCAGTCTCACTGAATTCTGCCCACCTTGGAACAGGTTCTGGTCTACTGGGTAATGGAGTCAACTGATATTTCTTCTCTCTCAGAGCTGCTGTGCTGTAGGGGGAGGGTGATAATTGTCCTAGTCCTTGTCTTGCTCGACAATCCTACTCCACATGGCCACGAAACTTGTGGTGTTCCCTCTGTACCTAACTAAAGAGAGACAGCATTTTAAAATGGTGTGATGGCGCCCTAAGGCTCTTGGGTCGCTTTAGAGGAACAAACTGGCCATAGTCCCCTTGTGGGTTATCTTTAAAAAAGCTGGGAGCAGTAGTGTTTTAGTCACCCAGAGTCTCTAAAGAGCTTCAGAGTACATTGAAGAAACCACACATGCAAATCGTCTTGGATCATTGAGGAGACCACACACAATGCCTCTTCAGATCCGAGTACCTCTGTCCCTAATGAGCTTATTTTTTGAAGGGGTGTGTTTTACTTGCTCCAGGTAGTGCACTCTTGCCAATAGGAGTGCTCTTTTAGGGCTTCATGACCTTTAAATTGTAGGTGATTGTTTTAGGCCTTATTAACGGTTTTTCCCACAGCCCTTTGATCTTCTCATTCCTCTTTGACCTCTCTTGGCTAAAAGATATTTAGATCCGCTCTCCTATCCAGCCCATGGTGGTCTCCTGATCCGGGGCCTAGAACAGCAGCACCCCCAGTCCTCAAGACAGACCACTTTTTTGGGTGGAGCCTGCGTGAGCATCACACACTAGCGGATGTGCTCTCACTTATGAGACTTTGTTGTCTATAAGGGGCTTGTAGTCCACCTATTGCTTACTATTCGTTGGCTTACTTGACACTCTTTTTTTTGCTACCACTTAATTAGCCAGGGTGTGCTTTGGCATCACCTCCTGATGTTCGGTGGAGCATGAACCAAACACAAATTACCTTCATTAGCGTCCCTCCGCTGATCACGCTGTAGTTCAGATACTCTTTCAATTTTCTGTACCTTTTTACCCCCTCCGTCTTTCGCTTTTCCTCATGACATTTAGCCCTATTACATGGCTGAAAGATATGAAAAAATAGTGCTGTGTTGCAAAAGTGCTATGTCAATACATCTCCCATCATAGTGCTCACAGCGTATATATCTAACTTAATTTTATACTACGAGAGTGCTCACAGACACAACGTATATATGCAACTTCATTTTGCAGTTTATTTTCGTAAGTAATGTATTGTCTCTAGAGCACACAACAAAAACTAAGGTCCGCTATGGGCTGTAACAATGCAATCTGCTTGAATCATATTGAAAGCACTCTCAAAATGTCAAGAGTGGCATCCTAAAACATGGGCGGTGCAACAATAAAAGAGAAGAGTACATTTTGGGGAGGCAAGGGCTAGGCTCGCTACATTACAAAAATAATAATCAGATTGGGCTGTGACAGATAAACGGAACAACATTTCTTGTGTGTTTTCTTATGGAATGATTTAAGTTCTGCAGTTCACACAACATAACTAGCATTTGGCACTGTGGCATTCGGCATGCTACTTACATCTGTAATGACATGAAGGGCGTTCCCCCGCTACCCACCTTTTCATGTTGCTTTAACCCTTCAACCCTGCCTTCATAGTGCTTTACCCAAAACTTTTGCATAAATTTAAGTTATATAAAAGTCGCGCTGTGCTGCATTATAGTGCAATGAAAAATGCGTTATGATGCGTCCAGCACTACCAGCGTTATACCACTTTTTTTTTTTTTTTCCTTCAGCTATGCTACTGTACAACATGGTTAAAAGACATTGACAAAGCCAAAAGCGCTCACATCAGCAAGACCTCTTGGCTTTTCCAATGTGTGTTTTGCTTGCACTCGCCAAACATCCAAGGCCTTCCTCTACTTGCTGGATGCCTGACTCGCCAGGCAAAGCCTGTAGTATCCACTCAAAGGCACCCATAGTATAACGGCTCTTCATTCCATCATAGTCCTCAGCAAATCTACCCTCCACTGGCCTCAAGACCAGATGTGGGGAGCTAGTGCTACTTGGTCTGGAAGTGTACCCAACAAAACTGCAAAAAAGTCTAGAGTCCCCTTCATCCTTGTCAGAGGATTTATCCACAGTGTGGGTCTGGGTGCCTGCTTCTTTTTAGGTCGAGCTTAGCGTTCGATATGTTGTATACTTTTAAGTATACTGATAATCTGGATTTAAGCTAATTCAAGCAATTTCATTTGTTGGTTCCAGTGTCCTTCAAAAATCCTTGCTTGCTAGTAGTCAGTTCTGCTTCTTTGTCCTGCCTTTTTCTCTGTGGGAGCAGCACCAACTACTGTCTTATTACGGTATGTCCTGTGTATTTCTTCTGTAGGGGACTTTTTTTTTTTTTTTTAATATTTGCCTGTTGGTCTTACACTGTGGGGGTGTGTTCAGTCCCTCCTCCCCACCAGCTCCCTCTGCCAACATAAAACCAACAGCAGAGGGAGGCTTTTCCAGTCCCCCTCGTTTATCTAGCTCCCACGTTTGTCTTGGAATGGAGAGCTTTATTTCCTTGTTGCCTCTGACATAGCCATGAAAGACCAGCTGCTGTGCTCCGATCAGTGCTGCTTCAAGGGTGTGCCCTGCTGGTTAGTGACTGAAAGCACGATGTTTGTATGAACATGATCCCACATGCCTGCATTTAAATACAACGAAAATGCTACTTACAATTTATTTACACAAACTGAATACACTGTGAAAAATGAGAAACAGGCACAAAAACGTGCAGAAAACACTGTGAGGGCAGCTCTGGGCCCCACAAGGCTATAACTGGCATTACCTCTTTAATGGATCCCTTGAAACCGCCTTCGCTCTCATGTTGTCCTTCCTGCCCTCCCTTCTGCAGTTGAATGCTTTGCATTGACCCTGTTTCATGGATAATAACCAAGAGGTCTGTGTGCATTGTTTCTCAGATCCACATGGTCTTCCATGCGTCATGTTGCTGCTTTTTCATACAGTAATTGATTTTATTGATAAAGCTTGAAACAAAACAAAAAAAAAAACGAAGCGTTGCCCTGACGCTCCCAGCCTGCATCGTGGCTGGCTAGATAGGTTTCGAAACAAGTCTCGAATGGAGCTGGTCTGTCGCCATTTGCTTGCTCTACAGAGAGGAGCGTTTGATGGTTACCATTTTGTTGCGATTTACGTTGGGGAGGTCTGAGGCGACTGCAAGCGGTGAGTGAGGGATCATCTCTTGCAAGTGAAATACTTATTGAGGGGTGGAATTTCTATGGAGGAAATGTTATTGTATGTCTGTGTGGTTAAGAAAAAGAAGGTGTATTCAACCTTTTTGGTCCGAAACCGTTTCCATGCCGGCTTCGTTTTCTTAGACTCGTAGTCGAGATCGTTGGACCACGTACGTTGTAAAAAAGACCTGCTTCCATTACGCCAGGTTTATAGGGCTCTGCGAGGAGTTCAAGTTGCATGTTCTTAGTGATTAAGCTTGTAAGCGCGGGGTACAGTTCCGCACATTTGTTACCAATGGTCTTTAGCCCAGCAGAGAACGCCCTTTTAGGAGTAGAGATAGCACCTTAAGTTGTAGACATGTTTTATTGTAATGTTTTGCCACCCCAGAGATCTAAAGGATCCCTCACTGAGCGTAAGTGAGACTCGCACACTTGGAGGTCGAATTTAGCTCTCTGCCACAGCAGGTATAATGTTACATACTGAGAGCTAGAACCTGATCTTTAAGTGCTGGAAGTCTGCTTTGGACACAATTTCTCTCGGAAGCTGTTGCTTCATACAGCACCTCTAGGGAAGCCATTCTACAGACTTTCATTTGATGAAGAAGCAGACTTGGACAATTAGGGGATATTGGAGTGCCCCCTACCAACTTCAATTATCGTGCATTAGAAGCCATAGCTTAAAGTTTGAATTTAAATAAGCTATGCATAACATTCTTGTCGCTAACTCCCAGGACCATTGTTTTACTGTACCTGTCGCCGTATTCATTATACTCTAATACCTTTAGGAAAGGTTTCATACCAACACTTAAAATGCAAACTGCACAATCCCGATTTGCTAAACCAAAAGGCTTTTCTTTAGCTTTTCGCACCTGAAATTTCATGCACTTTAGTACAATCTGTTGTTTACTTTTTCTTTATTTGTGCCTTGGCTACTGTGGACAAGATATTAGGCGACATACTGCTCAACCACGGCGTATCGCAAATTGCTCTAATTAACCCCGTTATGCCATGCAAAGCAGCTACGATTTCAGCACGCTACTTGGCATATATGGAATTGTGACCATGTACAAGCAAGGCATGTTTGTATTACCAGAACTTTTTTTTTTTTTTTTTTTTTTTAAACTTACCCTGTATCTGCTGCAAGTGCTTATCAGAAACATCTTGTAGTTGTAAACAAGGAAATTAAGTGAGTTAGAACTAGTCAAAATTTATTACACTATATGTTGAAATTATTTAAAATGTTGTGAAATCAGTTTAAAATATATTTTGAAGAAAAGTAGTCCAGTGTAAAAACATTATCTATTTGTCGAAGTTGAGCGCTGCCACCTAGAACAGAAAGTTGGCTGACTGGCATTTCTCAGGGACTATAATATTGCATTTTTAAGTTTCGCCGAAAACACACTTGCGCTCGTGCTTGCAAAGCCTTTTGTTGGTTTAAAAAAAAAAAAAAAAAAAACTTTAAAAGGGGTTTGGAACCAATCCCCTACTTACCTGACCTTACTATTGGCTTACCTTAGCGTCGCTCTGTTTACTTGCTATGGCTTCGCCAGCATGTCGTCTTCATGTCCCTTCCTCTTTTTGTCTTCTTAGCCAATCTTGCTGTCGAGTTGGCCGTGGACCTAGTACTCTTTCCGGTCACTTTCTATTGGACACTGGCCAGTGTCCTTCCCGATTGCTTTGATGCTGGAGGTGGTACTTTTTTTTTTTTTTTTTAGGGGCGAGCGCAAAGCGCTCTGTCCCCTGTTGTAATCTCTTTTTGGGCTTCTAACCACACCCATGTCATGTCAGTCACTTTCATTGGTTCTTGGGCTTCTCTTTTAAAATCTGCTAGCTTTCATTAGTGAAAGACATGCATACGTGATGCCTTTTCCGGTGTTTAGCCCTCCTCGAGCGCATCGACCAACTACTGAAAACATACGATGCTCGATGTTTTCCGTCTGGTTTCTGGACTACTTTTTTTTTCTTTTTGCTCAGCGTATTCTCGCTGGGCACTAGTCAAAGGCTTTGCATACCATTGATCCTATTACATAGGTTATTGCACTTTACACCGGTTACATAGATAATTGCACTTTTGCGCTTTACGTGGATAATTGCACTTTTGATGATAGGTTTCACTGCTTGCAAACTTTTATTTTCCTTTGTGTGTCTACTTAGCGCTGATGGCGGCCGTCGGCTCGCTTATGTGAAACTTTTACGTTTCAGTTTATATGGCAAGAAAAGTCCAGTTAGTTATGTGAAACTGTTTTACTTTTCATTTTCAATTTGTGTGGCAAGAAAAGTCCGGTTAGGACTTTACAATGCTAATGGCTGTCTCTTCTTCCGTCTTTTCCATATGTGTCTTTTGCTCGCAGTAAATGCTTGAGACAGAAAAATGAGAGCCGGCGCTCAAAAATAATTGCTGCTGCCCTGCACCGTAAACCACTGCCTCAAATTAAGCACTGATTCAGCCCCTTTGCTGTATTTTTTTATATTGCCGTTTTCATTGTCTGCTGTCCAAGATCTATTGGGTATACTGCAATACATCAAGGGATTTGTCAGCTGCTTGCTCATAATTGAGTGGCTTTAATGTCTATTTCAGTTCAGTGCAATTGAATTGATGATCTTCCTCCCTTTTCTTGATTTTTGACCCATCCCTGTGAGATAGCTTCTTTACCATTATTTCAATTGGATGCAGGCTTGCTAACCTTTAAAAAGATGCCGTTGTGTGAGAGAGGGTGAGTTGCCATGCAGGAGCAGGACCTAGTGAAAGGCTGCAGTCAGTCACTGTCTAAGCAGCTTTCTACAGGTGGGGGGCAGAGAAAGTGGGATGGGGTTTTTGTAGGTACTGTCTTAACACCTATTCCTACCCACTGCCATAAAAAACAAATGCATTTGAGGCAGCCGTGCATACCCCAAGCACATGGGTGGCTGCATCAGAAGCTTTAATGGATTGTGTCTGTGCCGTGCCGTCACAAACGACGTGGAGAACCCCTACTCTCTGGATAGGTTTCCAGCTCTGCCTTTGTTCACTGTCCATGTGAAAAGAAATGTATGAGTTGTCAAATCTGTTAACAACGAATGTCCTTCTAATTTTAAAATCAAAGCAACTTTTTTTCATTTGTATCTGCTGTGCGTGTGAGGGAAGCTTGCACTGCTGCTTGCATTGTATATGTTCCTAGTATTAGGGAAGCCTTCATTGTACATTCTCTGTGAAGGAAGCTTGCACTGCTGCTGTGCTGTATATGCGCTGTGTGTGAGGGAAGCTTGCACTGCTGCTTAATGTGCTGTATCTGCTCTGTGTGTGAGGAAAGCTTGCATTGCTGCTGTACTGTATTTGTGTGTGTGAGGGACGCTTGTACTGCTACTGCCTATGATGTATCTGCTGTGTGTGAGGGACACTTCCACTTCTGCTGTATCTGTGCTCTGTGTGAGGGAAGCTTGCACTGCTGCTGTATCTGCTGTGTGTGGTGGGAGCTTGCACTGCTGCTGCATGTGCTGTATCTGCTCTGTGTGAGGGAAACTTGGACTGCGTCTGTGCTGTATCTGGTGTGAGGGAAGCTTGCATTATATTTTCTGTATGAGGGAAGCTTACATTGTTCCTTCCGTGTGAGATAAACTTGCAGTGTATCTTCTGTGTGAGGGAAGCTTACACTGGACGTTCTGTTTGAGGGAAGGCTGAATTGTTCTTCCCGGATGAGGGAAGCTTACACTGGACGTTCTGTTTGAGGGAAGGCTGAATTGTACTTCCCGGATGAGGGAAGCTTGCATTGCACCTTCTCTAAAAGAAGCTTGCGTTGCACCTTCTCTGTGAGGGAAACTTTCATTGTACCCTCTGTATGAGGAAAGCTTGCACTAGTTCCTAAATAAACTATGTGTCCCTATTTATCTTCCTTTCTATCTATTCTATGCAACTCTCACCCATATATATTCACCATTCCACATAATTCCACTACACAAATACTCAGTACCACACAATTCCACACTGCACAATTCCACAAGTAACAATTAAAATAGAAACCACTAATTTCCACTCCACACCCCTACACTCCAAACCAAAATACATAAATAAAAGACATTGTCATTTACAACGCCAATAGCCCTAACTCTCACAAATGCGAGACCTATTGCATTGCAAATGCTTGTTTTCTTTTCCCTTTTGCCTATTTGAGAACATTCTGCAAGTGGTTGTCAGAGAGTGCTAATGACGCTATGGAGACTTCATTCCTTTCTCTTTCCGGGGGAGTAATACTCTCCAGAATAGGTCTGTTGCTTATGGGCCGCCCTGAACCTGCCAGCTGGCCAGCAGAGTAATTAACTTGGCCCACCATGTAAACTCGAAGTTCGAAATGCTTAAGATAATATGTCCATTTAAAAAAAAAAAATGTATGTAGAGTAAAGCTAAAGTTGGATAAGGGTTCTGGACCCCAAAAGACAAAGTGAACATCTCCTTTTGGATATACAATTGAATTAGAAGGCCTTAGTAGGGCGTAGGCAATTTATCATGGGTCCCACCTGTGACTGCTTCTTTTGAACAGATGCCAGGCTGAGTTGGGAAGCAGTCCTTGCCCATCATTCACATGTATTCTTGCGAAATTTGAGAAGACTCATTCACCCTAATTGCGAATGAGCGGACCTTATTTTGAAAGGTGGACATTGGAGGTTAATAATCAAAACCATTGCAAGCAGAAGCTTAGGGAGTGAAGAGCCTTTAGAGTGGGATTCACTCCAATGGAGTCCCTCTAAAGCAAAAAAAAAGAAAAAAACTAAACGGTTTTACAAGTCAGAATCTGCTTCCTCACGTTAATTGAAATTAGCATGATTTTATTTTTTACATTTTAATAACATTTTTATTTTTAAGAAACATTATAAATTATTACTCTAAAAAACCATGATAAATGATGCACCTTAACATAGCACACCTTTTTCAGAGTTTTAATGTTTGTAGCAGGACGTCTTTGGTGTAGGCTCCAACATTTTTAAACTCTTCACTTCTAACTCTAACTATAAAGATAGAACCACAACATTTCTATGTAATATATTTTGAGGATTTTCAAAAAAGATTTAGCATTTGCACTTGGCACCAGTCCTTTAAAGAATCTGCCACAAGATGCATGGGAGCAGAGATTTTTATATGAAATGTGACAATGACAACTCCAGTCACTCAGCCTGTAGTCTCAATGCAGCTTCTGATACCAGTGGAATAGAGCTAGGGACCTGTCCCACACAGCACTGCCATTTCTGATGTTATTCCCAGCGGCTTAAGGTGGGTGTTCCAGGATAGACATTTCCTCCTGAGGATCCATTTCCCAGGCCTCATCCTCCACGTATTTGTTTTGGAGCCTTTTGCGACGAGAGCGTTCTCTTCATGGATGATCTTCATGTACATCTCCCCTCCACTGGTATTTCTTACTGAACAACTTGGTAGGAGATTGCCTCTTATGGTGATCTCTCAAGTAGAATGGTTGGAATTGACAAGCCTATTATTCACCTGCTTATGCCGATTGACCGAGTTAGGGCTGTGTCTTCCCTGTTCTACCTGAGGCGGCCCATCAATTTTATAAAATATATATGCTGCTGGAAGGAGGTTTCTGATTGAAATAGGTCCTCATTTATCAAATCCTACCAAAGGTATTTATTTCTGATGCTCTTTTGTCCTTATGTGGAGGACTTTGCCTCTTCTATGGTGATTTGTGTGCAGGTTGCTTATAAATGGAAAGGTGCTTACATGTCACACATGAAGGAACAGCTGAACATGCTAATCAAGCTGAATGCAGTTAAATATCTATATTAGCAGAGCATCTCTCCACTGGATGAGTTACAGTCACCTAAAGCTTAACAGCAATACAACTGAAATTATTTTCCTATGAAGCCCTCACATTTCTGGGAGCTCACATTTTGGCCTGCATCTTCGGGAGTCTGCACTAGAGCCATGTGTAAAGAATCTAGACATTAAAATAGACGCTACCTTAACTTTTAACTGTGCTGAGTCCTGCCGAAGTCAATGCCAGGCATCTATGTATTTTTTCCTTTTCCTGCAAGATTTAACTTTCAAGCATTTTTTTTTTGTCTGCGCTTCTGGCCGACTAATGCTGTTTACGTTGATGTTTCTGATTATTGGACTCACAAACTACAGTGGTCAAGAATTATGCCATAAGACTGGCTTTAGGTGTACGCCCAAGGAATTACTTCACTCCATCACTTAGCTATGCTATAGTGGCTTCTCATCAGAGAAAAAAATGGTTTGAAGTCTATTTTTAGCACACAACGCTATTTTCTTCTTCAAGCAGGCATCCTCCATTTAGCAATACTGTTGTTATAGTCCTACTCATGAATTGGGATCCAGATGCAAATTTCTGCCCAGAGTCTCTAGGGCTAGTATAATATAAGATGGTGGTCAAGCATTCTCATTGGCGACTTCCACAACTGCCCCTCTATCTCTGTCAAAACATAACCTGCCTGAATTCCAAAACTCATATAAACAAAGCTGTTCTCAGCCACAGAACTAGCCACTAATGTAGAAAAGATGTTAGAAATGGGGTCTTTGGTTGGCAGTCAGGTTACCTCCTGTCCAAGCAAGATCCCTCACTGTCGTCAGGGCAAAGGAGAATCACCCTCAGAAAACCCCCGCTCACCTCCTTGGTAGCTTGGCACAAGCAGGCAGGCTTAACTTTAGAGTCTAGGTGTAAAGTATTTGTACCAACACACACAGTAACTCGGTGAACACACTACAAAATGACACAACACGAATTTAGAGAAATAGGAAATATTTATCTAAACAAAACAAGACCAAAACGACAAAAATCCAACATACACATGTCTAGTTATTCATTTTAAAAGTAAAAGAGTCTTAAATCCTTGAGAAAACAGTAAAAACACGGTTAATGTTGAAATGTATCTGGGTAGTGTCAAAATAACACGCACAGGAGAGTGTGCGTCGAAAAAGGCTAGCAATGCGTCGAATTCTCAACCGCAAGCGAGACCGTACGTCGTTTCTCCTCCTCCAGTCGCGTTGGTGCGTGTTGTTTCTTCTCTTTGCAGGAGAGCGGTGCGTCGTTTTTCCGTGCCCAGCGATGATGCGTTAGAATTCTGGGCGCACAGTATCAGGAAAATCTCGATGTGTGGGTTGCGACGTTATCAGCCTCCCTCAGCGGGTGTTGCGCGTTATTTCTCCAGCTACGTGTGTCGATCTTCCAGCCGCGATGCAGGTGGCGCATCAACTTCAACCGTGAAGCCGGTGGCGTGGCGTTTCTCACCCGCGTCTCGGAAGGTGCGTCTAAATTTTCCCCGCACGGCGGTCTGTGTGTGGCTTTTCAGTCTTGGTCTGCCAGCTTCACCTTCCAGGGCCCAAGGAACTGGATAGGGCACCACTTGGCAGGAGTCTCAGCAGAGAGTCCAGGTGCTGGCAGGAGAAGCCTTTGATGTCCCTGAGCCTTTAACAACAGAAGGCAAGCTTATGACAAGCCCTTGGAGATTTCTTCACAAGCAGGAATGCACAACAAAGTCCTGTCTTTGTCCCCTTGCACAGGCAGAAGCAGCAACTGCAAGATAGCTCCACAAAGCACAGTCACAGTCAGGGCAGCACTGCTCTTCAGCTCTTCTCCAGGCAGGGGTCCCTCTTGATGTCCAGAAGCGATGTAATCTTTCAGGGGTTTAGTTGCCCTTCTTATACACAGCTCTGCCTTCGAAGTAGGCCTACTTCAAAGGAAAGTCTCTCTTGTTTGTGAACTCCTTCCTTGCCCAGGCCAGGCCCCAGACTCACACCAGGGGGTTGGAGACTGCATTGTGTGAGGGCAGGCACAGCCCTTTCAGGTGTAAGTGACCACTCCTCCCCTCCCTCCTAGCACAGATGGCTCATCAGGATAGGCAGGCTACACCTCAGCTCCCTTTGTGTCACTCTCTAGAGAGAGGTGCCAACAGATCAACTGCCAAAGTAACACAGGCAGGGAATCAACACACAGGCAGAGTCAAAGAATGGTTTAAGCAAGAAAATGCATACTTTCTAAAAGTGGCATTTTCAAACACACAATCTCAAAACCAACTTTACTAAGAGATGTATTTTAAAATTGTACGTTCAGAGACCCCAAACTCCACATGTCTATCTGCTGCCAAAGGGAATCTACGCTTTAATCATATTTAAAGGCAGCCCCCATGTTAACCTACGAGAGAGATAGGCCTTGCAACAGTGAAAAACAAATTTGGCGGTATTTCACTGTCAGGACATATAAAACACATTACTATGGTGGTCATTCTGACCCTGGCGGTCTTTGACCGCCAGGGCGGAGGACCGCGGGAGCACCGCCGACAGGCCGGCGGTGCTCCAATGGGGATTCCGACCGCGGCGGTAAAGCCGCGGTCGGACCGGCACCACTGGCGGGGTCCCGCCAGTGTACCGCCGCCCCATTGAATCCTCCGCGGCGGCGCAGATTGCTGCACCGCCGCGGGGATTCCGACCCCCCCCTACCGCCATCCAGATCCCGGCGGTCGGACCGCCGGGATCCGGATGGCGGTAGGGGGGGTCGCGGGCCCCTGGGGGCCCCTGCAGTGCCCATGCCACTGGCATGGGCATTGCAGGGGCCCCTGTAAGAGGGCCCCTACATGTATTTCACTGTCTGCTGCGCAGACAGTGAAATACGCGACGGGTGCAACTGCACCCGTCGCACAGCTTCCACTCCGCCGGCTCGATTCCGAGCCGGCTTCATCGTGGAAGCCTCTTTCCCGCTGGGCTGGCGGGCGGTCTGAAGGCGACCGCCCGCCAGCCCAGCGGGAAAGTCAGAATTACCGCCGCGGTCTTTCGACCGCGGAACGGTAATCTGACGGCGGGACTTTGGCGGGCGGCCTCCGCCGCCCGCCAAGGTCAGAATGAGGGCCTATATGTCCTACCTTAAACATACACTGCACCCTGCCCATTGGGCTACCTAGGCCTACCTTAGGGGTGTCTTACATGTAAGAAAAAGGGAAGGTTTAGGGCTGGCAAGTGGGTACACTTGCCAAGTCGAATTGGCAGTTTAAAAACTGCACACACAGACACTGCAGTGGCAGGTCTGAGCCATGTTTACAGAGCTACTAATGTGGTGGCACAACCAGTGCTGGAGGCCTACTAGTAATATTTGATTTACAGGCCCTGGGCACCTCTAGTGCATTGTACTAGGGATTTACCAGTAAATCAAATATGCCAAACATGGAAAGCCAATCAACAATGCCATTTTATACAGAGAGAATATGCACGTTAGCACTGGTTAGCAGTGGTGATGTGCCCAGAGTTCAAACGCCAACATAAACCGGTCTGAAAAAATAGGAGGAAGGAGGCAAAAAGATTGGGGATGCCCCTGCAAAAAGGGCCAGGTGCAACAGCTGTCACTCAGTGAAAAAAGATAAAAAAATCTTCAAACACCCCCTGTGAGCAACATCTATGTAACAATCCCTTTCCTCTCTAGAAATGGTCCTGACTTCCAAGATCAACATCTTCCTTCTCAAAGGATTATTCCAAAATCATCATCATTGCGCTGGGGGGGGGGGAACAGCCTGAAAGAGTATTACCCGACCTCTAACATCTCCATCCCCAGCAAGATTCTTGAAAAGGTGTTACAATACAACTCCAAGTATATGTTGAATTGCACCACATACTGCATGATCTCCAAGTCAGTTTAAGACCTTTGAGGGGCACGGAACCTTCCTTTGCCTAAATTACAGATGACCGGACTCTCCTTTCAGGAAAATGAGAAATCCCTCTTGTCTTCCTTTGCTTTCAGCAGTTTATAACAATGTCCACAACACACGTTTTACATAGGTTTGATGTACAGGCCATTTTCTAAGAACTGCATTGAAATGGATCACCTCCTTACTTTTTAACTATAACCAGCAGGTCTGGATACGAGCTGCGGAATTGTCCAGTGATTTTAATGTAATTTGGAGTTGCTCTCGCCCACCACCCCAAATCTGATTTTCTGTTCATCAAATACTTGGACATTCCGCTCAGCTTTTGAATCCGTACACGTTTAAACTTCTGATTTATAGGTTGTATCCAAATAATATTCCAATTTAGAAATAGGCCAGTGAACCAGGACACCATCACAACATGCCTCAAACACTTATTCTTTTGGATGAAGACACGTGTACTCTTCATGAATGGAACCAAGACTGAGGTCATGCCATTAGGAAGATAATTCATGCCAGTTTGGTTATTGTTGCCTCCCACAATATATGGCCATCACGCTGGGAATGCTATTAAACATAATCTTTCCTTCACACACCAAGGAAATGCAGTAACCAACAATTATTTTCTCTGGCTCTTCCTACTCCGGAAATTCCTGTCACTCCTTCAAACGAACCATAGAGTTGAGCTGACGCGAGGCTTAGTCATGGCACGCCTAGATTATTACAACATAGTCTTCTAAAGCTATTCAACACTAGGTTTCAAAGGCTCCAAAACCAAGTTGCGTGTGGAGCCTCCTCTAAAGGACTCAGCAGCCCCTTACTGAAGAAAGGAGACACATCCAAGGTCCTTTGCACTGTGTGCAGAGCATACTGGGACTCGGTCCTCTCCACTTACACAAACTCGCTCTCGGCTGTGACCCACACAGAGGACTCAGATTAATCACTATACTCAAAGAATCTCATGAGATACCGAGAGCCGCATCTGGTAAATCTGCACCCCTGGAGTTACCATTATCGGGGATCTCGGTTTCTTCAGTGGTACGATGATAGCAAGTCTCCTGAAAGGAAGCAGCAGGTTCCAAAGAGAGGTGAGAAGCAACATCAAAGATGCTGGTGACGAGCCCTCTACGGCCTGCACAGCAGACCAGTGAGTGTACCCGAGAGCAAATCGTAACGGTAATGATGGCTATATTTGTGAAATATTGCAAGATTAGGCTCCAGATGCCTTCAAGATTGACTATTTCTCCTGGCTCAGGGCTCATAAGGAGGTGGGTAATGGTCTCTGCTCTCTAGCCTTTTAGTCTGGTTCTCCGTTTCTCCCCATCTCTTTTTGATTTCCCTCGGTATGCTTTATTGCAATATATTCATCTCTGCATAGTACTCTGCAGTGATACAGTGTTCTACAGAAGAGCTCGTCCTGTCGCCCAATCCTGTTCCATTTCATTTCCTTTCATATGCTGTTCTCTTATTTTATTTTCTTAATGTTCTCTGTGAATCTCTTCATTAATGTGTTGAGATACGGACAAGGCCCGAGATACTTTATTTTTTTCCCTGACGGCAAGGATTACAGTTTTTTTCTTTGACTCTTCTTGTGCAAAATAGTCAATAAAATCTCCCATAGTCCAAATAAAAATATTCATCCAGACAAGCGAACTTGCACTGAATACCTCGGTAAACTCTTTCCACAATGTTATCTTGTTAAAGGTTTCATAAAATGTGCATGAAGCTGTCTGGATCGCAGTACACCCATTGACAACCAAAGTGGTAGCAGAATTGTTTAACTAATAGCAATCATGTCTGATGTGCGAAAACCAAGGGGCGTATTTATACTATGTTTGCGCCGAATTTGTGTCATTTCTTTAATGCAAATTTGGCGCAAACGTAACTCCATATTTATATTTTGACGCTAGACATGTCTAGCGTCAAAATATTGGAGTTAGCACCATTTTTTGGATGCGTGCACCTACAATGCTTCAATGAGACGCAAGGTAGATGTTACCATCTGAAAATGGTGCTAACCCCATAGCCCCATATTTTTCCACCCGTGCTAAAATAACGTACGGGTGGAAGGAGGGGCTCAATAATGGTGCAGAGCTTGCTTTGAACCATTATTTAACGCCTGGTTCAGACCAGGCGTTAGAGGACCTGTGGACCCATTTCCATGGTGAAATCCCCAGGAACACCCCCCACCCACCACCAGAGGGCCACCAGAGGATGGGTGACCCCATCCCAGGTAAGTATAGGTAAGTATTAAAAAAAAAAAAAAAAAAGTGCCATTGGGGGCCCTGACATGAGGCCCCTTGCATGGCACTGGGTGCAGTGGCCAAGCCTAGGGGACCCTGATCCCCTGTGCTGGCCATTGGGGAGGTGGGGATGACTTCTGTCTTTTCTAAGACAGGAGTCATGTGGTATGGATGGTTTTGTGTCAGGAAATGATGCTAGGCTTGATAGAGGCATTTGTTTGCCTCTAACCTGCCTAGCATCATTTTTTGAGGCAAAACCCCATTCCCCCGCACTGCCATCCCCACCCGGCTAATGTAATTTTTTCTGACATTAGCCCACCCTTTGCGCCTGATTGCGGAACTCCATGAATGTGGCGAACGGCTGGCGCATTGGAATGACGCAAGCAGGCGCTACACTTTTTGCCACAAAACTGCGTTTGGGCAGTTTTGCTGCAAAAAGTATAAATATGCCCCCTAGAATGTGGGTTTTACTACTGTCCTCGACAGATCACATGATTTGGTAATGCGGCTTGTAGAGTTAATGAGCCTGTTGGTGAGATGTGTAATGTTTGCCAGGGCAGGTCCAGGGATGGTCTTCATTCTGTCTGCATTGTTTTGCTGAAATGACCTGCAATTTGTGTCGTCTGTAGCACAGCTGTTAAGCTCTTTGTAAAAATGAACTCTCGTGGTGGAAACCTACCACCCAGTAGATACTTGTTTCTCTTCCTAGCACTATTGTTCTTTAGAGGTTAAAGGGTGAAGGCGATTGGTGCAAACCCGAAGCCCCTCGACTCCATGGAAGGTTTCATCTTTCCTCTGTCAGGTGGAACTAGGTAAGACGAGGGATGAAAGCATCGGGTAGATAGATGGCCAAGGAGTGGGGTGTTGAGTGGGACGTGTATGATCTTCCTACCTGACCCAGAACATAACGATTATATAGTGAGACGCAACTTTATTGTTCCAGGTTTTGTTCCACAGCCCAGCTGAGGTAAATGGGAAGGGTACTTTGATTCAGGTCATGTTTAGGAAGTGATAGATGTCTCCACCTATACAAACTAGTGTTTCCCTTTGTTGAGCCAGTATACAGAACTGGCGATTTCTTTGCTCTGTGTCAAAAAGTAAGGTGCCAGTGTTTACCTCTTAGAGCATTGGACAGAAAATGTAATCAGGTTCTGACATTTTGGTGGGAAGAGTTGTGTTCTTTATGGACGTTTAGAAGAAAGAAGGTCATTGGTATTTTTTCTTTTTCCATGTCGCAGTGGGAATGCATTCCACGGTGAAGGTAACGTTGTAGTGAAGATAAGACTTTTGGGAAGGGTCTTCCTGCATTTTGGACTGCTGGATTGCCGTTTGAGGAGAACATAGTGCTCATAATTTATAGTATAATCTTTTTTTTACAAACATGGAAGGTGGTGGCCACAAAAATTGACCAATGGTTTCATGCAAACGGACTTCAACTTAATCTGCAACTAGAGCGTCTACTGCAGGATAGGTCTGATAGCTGGGCTGCCTAGTCCAGTTAACTGAGGTGGCTGAAACGTTAGCTCCAGTATTTATGCTGAAGTGGCTGTCGCAACTACTGAGAGGGCCCCAGTAGCTTCTGCTCACATAGGCTAGACCAGCCAAGGCAAGAGTGTTAATGCACTATGTTCTGGAAGGGAACCACAGAATCTGTAGAGTTACTGTGATCTTTGAGGAGGGCTGCTAGGTTCTTCACCTGTCCTACACAATTGATGGGCAAGCCCCAAATGCAGGGGGTCAGGCATGAGGTGGTCACCAGGATAACGCGGGAATGCTGGCCACCATTTGACTGCATTATATGAGAAATTGTGAATTTCTGAGTAACCAAAAAGATATATAAAAAAACACAACCCCATCTTTGCTTTACAAAACTGTAAAACGTCGTATTTTTCTCACTATGAGTTGTCAGCAGAGTTACCACAGTGAGACTTTCAATACCTTATTCATTTTATTTAATTATTCCAGCCTTGTTATGTGCTTCTTCCCAAGCCTCCCCTCGCTACTAAAGTGATGAGAAGTCTAATTACGCTCTACTCCCTGTGCCTCCCAGCTGAACGGGCCGCTTAGTGCCTGCCACCCACCAGCTAGCCCCACTAATTGGGCAACGCAGGCCGAAGCAAGGGAAGCTAATTTCCTGAAGGTTCAGCATGACTCCCATTAGGTGGCACACCGAGTCAGCAGGCAAACGATGCCTTTGTGCAAATATCATTATTTGTGTGATATGATGTCATTGTCTTATTATCTGAGAACAGCTGTTGCCACTCTGAGGAGGGAAAAGCTAATAAGAAGTCCTTGCTTCTCACTTGCACACCGCTGGGCTGACTCCTTACGTTGCCCTGGAAGTGTCAATTATGATTGGGGTGTTTCCCTAATAAGACAGTCTTGAGAGTCACTATTAGAATTGGATGAACTTCAGAAATAGTCACAATAGCACAATCTTTCAAGTGTGTCATGGCTGCGAGTTGTGTTGTGCATGCACAGCTTGCGTGTTGGTGTCAGGAGGCGCATACGCAGGATTGTGGAGCGACCCGGATAGAAAGAAATAGATCCTTATTCAGAGGGCTTACCTGTGTAGAAGATGCAGTTTTCACCACTAATGTCATTAGCTGTCAGTGAAGGATGCTACCTAATGTGCAGCTATCACGTGATCAGATAAATCAAGCAGGTTCATTATCTCTCTATGGGACTTCTTACTCTCTCATAGTTTAATCACTGTTTAACTTCTTGGTACCTCGGCAAGTGATCTCAAGCCACATCTATTCTGGGGGCTCTTGTTTTATTTATTTCTGTTGTCCGGTATCTCTAGGACCAAGCTGAATCCTGCATTTTTTGGAGTTCTCATATTTTAAGAAATTATGTCGGGCAAGGACATCTGGATATTGGTAGTCCGTTCTCTTAACTTTTTGGAATAAAATCTGCATTTTCAGAAATGTTTCTAAATATTTGGAAACGTTTTATTTATTTTAGCCTTCACTGCCCGTATTTAATGACTGTTCATTTTATTTTTTTGATAAAGTGGCCTGTTACCATAAAGTTTCTTGGTGCTTCAAGACAAAGACTGACTGATGACCAACAACCTGATTATGAACTCTCTAGTAGAAAGGGGCCAGGGGGTAATTTAGCCCAGTACCAATAATTTGTGATTTCCTGTGGTCTTTACTCTATTGCAAGAGTTCCTATGACCAGTAACCAGAAAGAGCATCCTCATGTGTGCTTCCTCGTCCTGAGTTAATAGTCAAAAGGTGCATATTTTCAGAACACAAGCACTCTGTGTAGTAGTGTCTTCATACCTTGATGAGTTCAGATTCCTACCAGACTTCAATAAACTCTCAGTAGCACAGTCTTAAACTGTGCTCGCTGCAAAATCGATAGCCAGTGCAGTGATCACCAGGATCTAGAAATATGATCAAATCTTTTTAGATGTTTACATTGCTTTAAGCAGACAATTATGCACTGTTTGCAACTTTGTCAGGAGTCATGCTAATAAACCCTAGTAGAAAGTTACAGTAGTTAAGATCACATATAACACCTGCTATATGTTCTGAGTGTTTGCATTTTGAAAGAGCTTTCCAGAGCTATCACCTGTATACCTTTCAGTTCCATCTCTTTCTCTGGCGGCGGAAGTGGCAGACACTTCTACAGTTGTTGTGGCATTTGTGTAGCTAGAATCACCTGTTACTTGTTTTTATCCTTTTTGCTTAGAAGAGCTAGTACTAGGGTGAGTAAATGTTTTCTTTGGTTTTTCCCATTCCCAATATTTCCTCATTATATGAACATATTCACAAATGCCCCATTAGACTTAACATGCTTATTTGTATAATAATAACAGAATAGGGGTAAATTATGCGATCTTTGTTTAACACTGTGAATAAAGGGTAGTACTATTACCAAATTTAATGGTACGTGATTCACTGAACTCGGAGGAAGGAAGGCTGAGTTGGCCTTGAAATTATTCACAATTATGATGTTCAGATCACAGATGTATGCCACAAATGTTTAATTCACTGTGACACCCTGCTACCATAAACACGACAGGTGGTAGTTTTGCCCATAGTATGTTTGAGTGTGTGTGTATATATATATATATATATATATATATATATATATATATATATATATATCCCACTCTACATTAAGAGCTGTAATTCACTGAAAAAAGGATAAAAGAACATTATAGATAGGTATAAAGGTCAGTCAAAACATACCGTTTTTAACAAACAAAACCACATAAATTTGCGAGTTATAGGTATCTGAAGTAACTGTAACGCGTGCCCTAAAGTAACTATAACTTGCACCCCCTCCGTGGTCATTGTTGCCATCAATGATGTGATTTCAGATGTTGCAGTGATGTTATCAATGTTGTCATAGAATATGTCATAAATGATATAATATGTGAAGTAATTAGCAATGCAAGGCAAGGAAGCCTTGGTTGTTTTCAATGTAATGTACGATTTTAATATTACCTCTTATTATGTCACTTTAACTTTTTTTTTTTTTTTAAGACTAAATGTATATGTTTTTACGTAAAGTAGGATACCCATTGCCATGCACGGCGTGTAGTTGGGAATAGTGCTCAATCCCTCGAGGGCGCCCAGCCTCACCCCCTCTGCACACGGCTGACTGTGTTATGCAACAATATGAAGGGGGTCATTTTAATTAAGCAGACCTACTGGCTTTGTCAAAGGGTTAGAACACCATAATATATAAAGGAGCAGGCCTATTGGATTTATCCTGGGGTTAGCAAATAAACATATATGAAACAGACCTTTTGGCTTTGTCAAAAAGTCACAAATAACAACCAAATGTATATTTTGTAAATTATTATATTGCAATGTATAATAATGATTGTCAGAAAATATTTTCATTAAAGCATTATTTAAAATAGTCAACATATCCTTGTGTCCGTTTAAAAAAAAACATTTCTCAGACTACAAAGTGCAGTCATATAACTAACCACAAGGAGTCTTTACACTGCGGCTAAAAAGCATGCAGCTCCAACTCAGAGAGATTTAAAAAACAATATGGTAAGCTTGTCTGCAGTCATGGATTCAATCACCTAGGAGACTCACTGTGTGTGCTTTTTTTATGTCACTGGGTGGCTGCTGCACTCCCAGCAACACTCCACAATATTATAAAATGGTCGGTGTTGCCCCTGCCCTTAGTAGGGGTACCTCCAGTAAAGTAAATATAATTTAGAAGCCCTCACTGGGCATTATGAGGCACTCTGCCCCGGTGCAGTAAATAATAAATGAGTGGCTTCTGCAGCTCATTTATTATTCTATTTTTTGTTTTCTATTTTATTTTTTGGGGGGCCAACAAGCCCAACATTCTCAGTTGTTGGGGCCAGGGGTCAAGTTCAAGGCCCCTGTTGCCATTGCATGCTTCGCAGCTAGCACCCATTGTGGGTTCCAGCAGGTGCTTGCAATTATTTTTATAGTGAGTGCTCACCCAGGACACCCACTAAATGCACACTTGTTGGTGACCATGGGGGAAGCCCTCAGGCTCCCCTGGACCCAGCCAGCGCTCATACTGGGTGCTGTTGGGAGCCGGCAATATGCTTTTTTTGTTTTTCTACAGTGGGTGCCGAACTGGGGGATCCACAGCTGGGACACCCAGAACTGGCCAGGTAATTGGGATCTGTAGGGGAAACCAAAAGACCCCACAACCCCTGCCAGCTTGATGATGGGATCTGGGGGGGTCTAGTCTACAGCTTGGGGAGGGACTGAACACCCCCTTCCTAAAAAAATAAATAAATGAATAACATTGCACAAACCTTCTCTAGGCCCTGGTCCACCCCAAGTGTCGAGAGGCAGCTTTTATTTTCTTCACAAAACTGTGGATCCTCTGCTGATACGCTGTCCCCCCCAAAAAAGTATATGTTTTGGGACACCCTTCTCCATGCCTGGTGGGGGGGGGGGGAGGTATCCTTACCCTACCCCCTATAGTTTTTTTGTTCTTTCCACAGGGGTCTGAGTCTCTCAGCCTCCCACACTGCATTCACACCACACTTACAGGAGCTCCACTGACTCCCAATAAATAAACAAACAAGCACAAATCAAAATCCTCACCTACACTTTGAGGCTACTATATAACACAGGCCCAGGATACCTCAACAGTTGCATCTGATTTTATAAAGCTTCCAGACTCCTTCGCTTATCTGGACTCCAACTTGCACACATCCCATGCATACTGTAAAACCGATTCAGCGCTCAAGCATTTTCTTACATCAGTCCGTGGGCATGGAACCACCTGCTGCTACCCATAAGAATCTTCTCTTCTTGAATTCCGCAAGAAGCTAAAACCTTGGCTTTTCAAGGGGTCACACTAGGCCACAGTTTGTCTAGACTCAAAACGTCTCAGCCCCAGGATACCCCCCGGGTGATAGCACTCAACAGATTTGCATACCATAACAGTTCTAATATGACTGTGTCACATCTTTGTTGATGTGGTGGCAGCCAATAATACCTCCTTTTGATCTGTTGGATCCATGGATCCTCGGCGGCGTGATATATTCTCACATTTTGAACATTTCTGAAAAACTACTCAACATATTTACACCAAATAATAAAAAACACACTTTCTGGACCAAGGTCTAGCTTTCTGCTAAATTTGATGTAATTCTGTTCATTTTCCAATGTAAAATTGCTTGGGGAAAATGGGGAAAATATATATATATATATGTTTAGGAAGGCCTATCAAATCTTATTGATCTTACAATAGCTTAAAGAGCCCAATTGCAATCCAAACCCCTGCGTATTGTTCAAAAACCTTACAACAACGTAGACCAGATGTAAGAAACAAATGGGTAACTCACTGAGCCATACTGGTAGAATAAACAAGACTTGTAGTTCTGCACACAGTATCTGTGTGTGTGGATGCCTCCAGTATGTCCAGTTACTCATGAATGTCTCTCATTACAGAAGAAAGGGAAAAGCTCACCTGCATCCTCCCATTGTGAAGTGACTGTAGTTGATTGTTACAATGAAGAGGGAATGAGATGTTGTGGATTGCAAAGGCACAGGAACGAACTGGCTGCCTGGTAACAGCTTTTAAAAGCACAACATAATTGTATGACTTGGAAGTGCTGGGGTTTATTGCCGGGTTTAATGATGTGTCTCCTTATTTATACAGCACTCGAAGGAGCCTACTATTGATTTAATGCACTTCCTTCAAATAACATCGTTTTCACAGCTATAAAAATAAAAAAGGGAGCAAGTCTGAGACAGCTCTATTATGTCACCTCACTTGATCACACACAGCTGTCCAGGAGCAGATATTAAATACAGCACTATTATATGTTACACTCCAATGAAGGAGGTCATCAAACCCTGCAGCATGGCAAATGGGCTACTGAGCAGCAGGAGCAACTTGAAGAGACTGCTAGCTTTAGGGTCCTCCATTCAGGAATGTGCTTGCAAGAGTAGTTCTTGAGAGCACGTAATCTTGCGAGAATGGAGGCATGGCCATTTTTAGGGTCAAGAGCAAAACGCTCTGTCCCTGGTGTAATCTCTCTGTGGGCTTTTAACCACGTCCATGTCAAGCCCTTCAGTTTGGGTGGTTTGTGGGCTTGCCTTTAAAAATTAGCTTGATTTAATTAGTGAAAGCCATGCACATGTCATGCCTTTTTCAAGCGCACTGGCCAGCTACTGAAAACATACAAGGCTCAGTGTTTTCCATATGGTTTCTGCATTACTTTTTCTCTTTATTCGTAGGTAGCGCGATGTCGCTGGGCAGTAGTAGAGCGCTTTGCATGACATCGACCCTGTTACATGGATAATAGCACTTTTTGCCGATATGTTTTACTGCGAGTGAACGTCTGTTTCCTTTTGTGTGCTTGCTCTGCGCTCATGGTGGCCGTCGGCTCGCTTATGTGAAACTGTTTTACTTTTTAGGTTATGTGGCAACAAAAGTCCAGTTAGAAGTTTACAACGCTAATAGCTTTAACTCGAGCAAACGCGAGACCCATTGCATTGCAAATGCTTGTTTTGAATGTCAATTATTCTTTTGCACATCTTTACATCAGGGGTCATTACATTCGGAGTACCTTACATTTCATGGTTTTACATTGGAATCTATCTATCTATCTATCTATCTATCTATCTATCTATCTATCTATCTATCTATCTATCTATCTATCTATCTATCCATATATCCCATTTTAAATATGTTGCATTAATTATGTTTGTTTTATATTAAATTAATAATACTTTTTAATTTAAGTTAAATTCAATTGAATTTAATAATAAAAACTACAATTTACTTAACCCCAAAAGCACTTTACTACCCATATACCCAACCCTGAGCCCTAAAAATGCCTTATTACTCCTATATAGTCCCCACCCATGAGCCCATAAAACTGCTCACTATCCCACAGTTTACGTGTCAGGATATGTAAAACCTCCCTACTATACACTACTATCTGTGATTCCTAAAAACTACTTATTACCCCTATACACAATCCATCCATGAGCCCTAAAAACTGCTCACAACTTCTATACAATACCCTTCCCTGCCCCGTAAAAATTCCTTACTGCCCTTATACACTACCATCCCTGAACCATGAAAAACATTATTACCCTTATAGAAACTTTTAAAAAAACATAAACCCATACTTACATTTTTTATGAGTTACCTATTATTCATTAGGCAATTTGAATTTAACTGCATAAAATACAATTATTTTTACTGACATTTATTTCAAATTGCGCTTAAAGGTCATAACCTTTATGCATATGTAAAGCTCTGCTAGAAAAACAGACTTATGAGATGAACAGGTTCAGAGGGTCAGTGGAATGTTTGGGAGTTCTGTATAAAAGAACTGCTCCCCACCTAAAACTTGGGAACTAACCTGGGTTCCCTACTTCCTGTTGCATGCCTTTGAGCTCTGGTAAGAGCAAAATACTTCTGTCAGGAGCTGCTTTTACTCTTTGCAGGTTGGCCTGGATGGTAGCTTACCAAAAGAAGGCTGTAGTACTGCAACTTCTATGGTAAAAGGCTTTTGCCATTTTCCAGCTCGACATGGAGGGCACTTGCTGAGCCTATGCTTGAAGACGCTGTGGCAAAAATAGCAAAAGTCTTTGTCGATTTTATAGTTTATGGAGGATGATGCTGCTTATCCTATGCTTAAAACGTGCTAGAAAAATAGACACTGGAGGTGAGCAGATTTATAGTGTCTGTGATGTAGAGTACTCCAAATAAAGGAGCAGCTCTCTAACTAAAAAGTAAGAACTACCAAGATATTGCTATTTCCATTTTGCCTAATTCCTTATAAGCGTGAAAATGTATTGTTTGGATATGTTCTGGGAGCTCCCTTGTGTCTGGACAAAGCTATGCCTATCTAATGAGCTCTAATAGGAATAAAACGTGTGCCATTTGCTACTTTTATTATTCCAGTGAGGTTCAGATGTGTTTTTTACTAGTCTAAAGCTGTGATGTCGTGCCTGGAATGGTGAAAAGATTTTGTAATTTTTCAGCTCGTTGCAGATGGCATATACAGATCCTATGCTTAAAGACTTTGTTGCAAAAATGGCAAAAGGCTTTGTCACTTTTGTAGCTTAGCAAAGATGAGACTGTGCTAATCATATGCTTTAAAATTCTGCTACAAAAACAGATACTTGAGATGAGCAGATCTGCAGTGTTGGTGGGGCCGTAGAGTGTTTCGTATTAAAAAGTTCCTCTCCACCTAAAAATTGGAAACTAGACAGGATTCTCTAGTTCCTTTTTTTAATAATCTATGTGGCACTCTAATCCTGAAATAGCATTCTTTGGAGATGTTATTCTATGTATTTTATCTCACTCTACCTGTCTCTGTACCCAATGTAAGAAATCAAAATAAACCTCAAGTTAATCACAACATATCTCATCATCCATAATGCTTCTTCTGATTTAATAGAACCCTGTCAGGACCACTTCCTCTCAGATTTGTCCAAGGCCTAGTGTGCACTCCAGAATACCGTGTTTACCTTAAGAAAATGTCTATTGGGTTCTGCAGGATCACAACCAGAACTTGGGGGCACCCACAGATCTGTTATGGGTTCTTTATATTGGGAGATCTGGCCTTCATGCTCATAAATGAAAATGCTATCATATGTGAAGAAAGCAGAGCTTCAGATGAGAATCAGTAAGCAGACCTGTGGATTTGCCCCCGGATTTAGCTCTTCTTCCACATATGGGAAGATTTCCTGTTACCACCCACCTGAAAATCAGGCCAGTGGTCAGCACAGGGGGGTGGTGTTCTTTCTGTACCACAAGGAAGCTGAAGCAAGTTATGCACCTTTTTGTATATTTTTTAATATTACAGAAATCATGATGAAATGCTGACTAAGCCATTCTTTCATTAGTGGTAGTTGATAGCTGATGTAGAAATGGAGTCACAGTGAGTTACATGAATGATATGGTGCGTGGCATGCTCTTGGACACCCTCAACCCTTACCCAAATGTCTCACCTTTCTGGTATTGCAGCCACAGCTGCTGCTGCACCCTCTTGCTGGGAAAGCTAATGGTGCACGTCAGCTCTGAGCCGTAGAGCGCTTCCGACACATAATGAGAGCCGTACTGTCTCAGGACTCCCAAAAGTTCCTCCCGACTGCTCTCCTTCTTTAAGATCTTCAATACGTTGGCAAAACCTGGAACATGGATACAGAGATAACTGTGTAAGCACAAATGAATTTAAGCCTACTACGCCCTTCTAAAGGTTCAAGGGCATACTTATCAAAGTGTTCCATTGCCCTTGCGCCATGCATGGGGGTGGGGCTGAAACAGTGATGCCAACACTAAGTAAGATTACTGGAGTAATACAACGAGGCACAAATTGCTGTGTTACTTCACTATGCCCCAGGGAGGCGTTCCATGGGTGGAGGGAGGGTTTTCCCACACATCCCACCATGAACTTTGGAGCATTCCTAGATTTACCATTAATGGTAGACCTGGAAATGTGTCAAAATCCTACGCTTCCCCAGGTGAGGCATAACAAGGAGAAATATCTTTATTTCTCTGTGTTTTTTTCCTTTTTATATATGTGCCGAAAGAGAAAAATGCCTCAGGGTGTTGTTTTTGTGTAGGAAGGTGCAATATTCTGCACAAAAATAGTGCTGTCTGAAAGGCATGCATCCTTGCACCATGGTGCAAGGTAGCCTACGTTGGCGCTAGGTGGCCAAAAGGATGCCAGTGCAAGCAAAGGACAGGAATGCGCCATATAATGTTAAATACAGTGCATTCCTGCCCTTCTCCTTTCACGCAGTGCACAAAGGTGGCTTGCTGCGCTGTACTGTGCTACATGAACATTTGACAAATATGCCCCTCAGTGTGTATTCGAGTGGGGCAGCCCTTCGGTTGGTAACTTCTGCTGCTGACACAAAGTATAGAGTTTAGTATGTATCACTCTGGTTACGCCATTTGGCATGTGCCCTAACATTGGAATCATTTTCTAGAAACAAAACTGTTTAGATTTATTTTCTTCCAATATATTTTTTTACTTGTTTAATTTATTTCATCCATTTCCTTGCTCTCTGCTTGTTTGCCTAGGGTTTCAAACTATGGTTTCGGTTGCACAGATGGTCAAAGCACCACATGAACCCTTGTAGAAATAATGTTCCCTTCAGATTGTGACAAAATATAGCATCTTTATTGGTACAATGTTGCCTGGTTCCAAAAACTGGGTAATGGTGCAACATCAAGGTCGCCCACTTGAATTTGGAAGTGCCTCCTATTTAAGGCTACCAATGTTCCCCAAATGGATTTATCTGTAGGGCGTCTGTGGAGTGTTTTGGTTACTAAGAGATGGCTTTCATTGCATTTACTATTTTATCATTGTTAACTTGTAATGCTGATCTTGCCCCTGTAGCAGTGACACTGCTTACTGTATGTGTGATGACTTAGGAATATTGTAAAAACAGGTGGTGACCAGTTAGTGAGACCATGGGTTACAACCATTCATACTTCCCATCCTCCACCTGAGGTCCTCATCTCTACCAAGATCTCTGTTTGACTGTCTCCCTAGAATAATTCCATCCTTTAGATGGAGCTATACATATAAATAATGCTTTCCTGATCAGTTCTTTATTTGAAGATAGAACCCTCACATTTATGCAGCTATATAATGGTTATTATAACTTCTTACTGTATCTTTCCTGACAGAAAGAGCTTTCCATCTTTAATATTTAACCATAGATTGCACCTTCATACTGAGATCATTAGCAACAGACTGTTCTCACGGTGACATACAAAAGATGGATGCCTTACTGGTGGATCACTACCTGTTGGCGGTGTTGAGTGCTCATGTTAAGTAAAGATAGTCTCTTGCTGCAAGGGCATTATTGTGCACCAGGTGCTATTTGCTGGGGTCCTTACCTACAGATAGCTTCTCTTTTGACTAAGGGAGTATCCTAGTATAGTGCTCTGATTACACATTCAGTGACTGAATGGGAGCACCTGCAACCACAAGCATTATGGAACTAAAGCTCTTCAGTACTCAAGTTACTACAAATCTTACCTTGATGGTAAAGACATTATTTGTACAAAGATGTTATATGAGGTGCACTTCAAGTCTTTTTCTTGTTACAGTGGCTTAATGCTAGACACACTCTATAGATTGTGCTCTGCTGTGTTATTTATTTTCTTCATAAGAAAGAGCACATGTAGAGACTCCACAGACATCCCATCTGCTCAAATTATTATCTTCTCCTCTGTCAGAAGTTTTTTTGGGTCCCTGGTCAGTATTTGATCATGTGGTCTCCCTTTATCACCCATGAACCTACTCTGCACCAACCCCATCCCCACTGTACTTATGAAAGCTGTATAGCTAGGACAGATCTACTATTTAAGGTACCTGCTGAACCTGCCACTGTACATCCCTGTTCCACCTGCTTCTCTGAGAATTTACTGGCATCATGGCGTCATAGCCACAACCTGGTCCTGAGCCTCTGCAATGTTCCTACTGCAGAGCATCTGCATCTGTTTTTCATCACGCATCCTGTCTCCTGCCTGTTTTACAAACCCTGACCTATTATATTTCTAACATAATTACCTGCACGTTATTAGCTTATTTCATGTCATGATGATGGCTTACAACCAGCAAATCTATTCATGCTGGGATTTGTTTCAGTTTTCCTATTATAAGCTGAGTCCTACAGATCATAGCAGGCTACATGCTGAGGTGGAAAACACAAGTTTGCTAAAAGTTATACTGATAATCCAGCTCTTCTTCCTGACAGAGGTTCCTCTTAATCCAGAAGTAATCTGAAATTGTGGGGTCAGCAGTCCAACACTTATACTCATTTCTGCTTTTGAAGTAGGCAAAATTCAAAGGAAAGTCTTTGTAGTGCACAAGACCCAGCCTCTTACTTGTTCTGCCCCAGACACACACCAGGGGGCTGGGGACTGTATTGTGAGAGGACAGGCACAGCCCATTCAAGTGCAGGTGTCAGCTCCTCCCTCCCTCTCTAGCCCAGGAAGAGTCATCAGGATATGTTGGAGTCACCTCAGCTTCCTTTGTGTCACTGTCTAGAGTGAATTCACAAACAGCTTAATTGTCAGTCTGACCCAGACGTGCATTCAGCAGCCATGCAGAAATACAGAATGGTTAAGCAAGAATATGCCCACTTTCTAAAAGTGGCATTCTCAAACAGACAATCTAAAAACCAACTTTACCAAAAGATGTGTTTTAAACGGTGAGTTCAGAGACCCCAAACTCGTTATCTCTATCTGCTCGGAGTGGGAACCTGCACTTAAATGAGATTTAAAGGCATTCTCCATGGAAACTTATGGGAGAGATAGGACTTGCAATTGTGAAAACCAGATTTGGCAATAGTTCACTTTCAGGACACGTAAAAACACCAGAACATGTCCTACCTTTTAAATACACTGCGGGGTCTACCTTAGGGGTGTCTTGCATGTAGTGAAAGGGAGGGTTTGAGCCTGCAAGTGCCCCCACTTCGAAATGGCTATCAAACAGCTCCCGCTGGCAGAAAGCAGAGTTTTCATCTATTTCCCTGCATGCAAATATGAGTGGAGGTAAACAGATGAAAACATTGCTGCTGCAAGCAGGAAACTGCTACTTAACGCAGCACCCTGCTTGTGGGAGCATTGCCGGCTCGCGCAGGATGTGGGGAGCTGGCTAGGAAAGCAGGAGCCTTGAGGCTCCCCCCTTGGCCCTATTGCTCTCTCGCTTCTTTCCCATAAAATGATTGAAGGGAGAGAGAGAGATTGTTATTGCAATGGTCTCTCCATACAATGACTTCAAAGAGTCAGACTAGCAAGATGCATGGTACAAATATTATAGTTACGTTTGGATGCAGAGTGGAACGGAGTCATTTCTGGCCTAATTGTGCTGCCGCTCAGTTGGCTGAAGGTTAAAATCCTATTACCACTTGGCAGTGTGTTTGTTTATTTACTAGTGTTTTGACTGTTAAATCTTACCAGTGATGGAACATCCACATTCTTTCCTAATCACATGCGTGGGTTGACTGTCATAGGTATGTCTGGAAGCATCACCTTAATGAGTCATCTATGGCCTAAAGGTTAAGGTCACAGACCCTCACACTGAATGTTGAGGGTTCTACATCAGGTGTGTCCTCTTGTCATTTCCCTTCTTTAATTTCTCTTATACTTCAAAAGTTTAAGGTTCATAATGAAAGGTGATCTCACTCTTTTTAATTGACAAATAAATTTTTCTTTTCAATTTGTCCAGAAAGATCTCACTCTAAATATATAATTCATCAAATCCTCACACACCCACTTAGATCCTTACACATCCACTCACAAAGCCACTCAGACTCACACACCCACTCACAGACCCACTGAATTCCTCACGTACCCACTCACATACCCACATACACACCTACTCACAGACTCACTAAGATACTGACCCATCCACTCTCACACCCAGACAAACACTTTCACAGCCACTCTCACACCCAGATATGGTATATAATAACGTATAGTAATAAACAACACTTTACGTTAAAAAAACCCTAGAAATTCACTGACAGAAAAAAGGTTACAGGGATGTTATAATTAGGAAATAGAAGGAAAAAATAGAAATTCACTTAAAAAAACAAAGGTTAAGGGGACGGCATAGGTAAGCTCCCATTTAAACTCATGCCCTTGCCATGCACTGCTAATTACCCCACAAATTACAGTGCACATGACATCTTTGATACCATCACTGATAATATCAATGTAATATTTGCAGTAACAATTTTGATGAAAAAGTTATAGGTTATAGTTACCTTAGGGCACAAGTTATAGTTACTTGAGATAACTCTAATAGATGAATTTCCATGGTTTTGTACATTTAAAATAGGAGCCTAACTATAACGTCCATGCGTCCCTGTAACCTTTGTTTTTGTAAGTAAATATATATATATATATATATATATATACACACACACACACGCCCACACATTTATTGGATGTATTCAGGAGCCCAGCATTTTGCTTTTAATATTGCAAGTGTACCCTTAGAAATCCTAGCAGGCAAACAACTATTGATTTCAAAATTCAGTGCTGGTTGAAGAGGTAGCCATTTGGCAGGAAGAGTTTGGGCCCATGAATAAAAGCAGCACTATCTGAGCATCTCCCCTATAAAGAATATATGTTTATTTGGAAACAGACAATAAGAAAGTGGACTAGTCTGGCAACCGTCTGATAAACTAGCTTGAGAAGTATCCAAAATATCACTCATCTTCATAAAATGGGAGATTTGCTCACCTACCACACTTTCACTGACTTGGGAGGAAAGGGCAAAATAAAGTACTGAAGGGTCAGTGGCTGCTTTTTTAGAAGAGGAATAGACAGCAGATGAAATAATGCCTTCTGTCTTCCATGGAACACTAAGAGTGACTGTTAAGAGATCCAGACATAATGAAAGTAATCTTTTCCAGGAGACCTTATTTCTTTGAAGGGACTAAGGGAATAAGCAACATGATACTGCAGTAGCCATAGAATAGGGTACGTTCTGAGGGGTGATGATAGACACCAAGAGACTAGCTGGACTGGATCTCTATTGAAAAGATTTCTTAATAGTACAGATTTTATTGAAGAATAAATGTGAGTGATTAGAGTGGAAAATATCTGAGTGCAAGGTATCTATAGAGTACACAAAAGCATTAGAAAAACTGAACAGTTTTGATTCGGTTGGTCAAAGAATCAATACAGTGTAAATAGAAATTAACAAGTGTTAATGATGCACTTTTTGTACATGAGTAAAGATATTTTGTAGAGATTTATGAAAGTGGCATCAACATTGGAGTGCCACTGTCACCTCTTCCCCTTGTCAGGTTCTTTCTGTTGGTGCAATGGTGAACCAGTTGATACTAGGAGAGGTGTAGTGTTAACACCCTCTATCCCTCCCATGTTGACTTGGTGATAGCTAGGTTCTTTTCCTGTAGTTATTGATCTGTTGCTGATTATCAACATATTCTGTATTGTTACCTGAGAATGTATCTGACCATATCTACTTCACAATCTGATTATTGGCAGGTATTAATGATACTTGCAGCGCCTTGAGACCCTCACGGGTGAGTAGTGTGCTTTACAAATCCCTGATTGATTGATTGATTGATACTTGGATTATCAGCAGGATCTTTTTCTGCATATACTGACCTGACGATCAGATTATTATGCATAGTTATTGCTGGGGCTTTCCCCACACATATGCACTTTTGCTAGAATTATCAGTAGATACTACCTTGTTGCTGGGGGTTTTACATGTGATCTTCACCTCAAAAGATAGTGTCTTGCTGCTGAGAATGAGTTCTCAATGCTCTTACCTGCCGACAATGTGATAGAGCTGAGCTTCACTTTGTAGAGGTTGCTCCGAACTCTCCATTTTTGCACCATAGGATAGCCCATGGCTTCATTGTACCTGACATCACCTGGAAGAAATGCACAGAGAGACACTTGTCAATGAAAGCAAGACACTACAGACAAGCAACAGTTCACACATGTATGTTCAACAGTTTCCCAGCTGAGTGCTCAAGGTTGAGACCTCTTGAATGAGTTCAGTAACTGAGTAGGGGGAACTTATTGCTTTCCATTAGGCATAAAAGTGGCCGCTTTGCATTAAGGTTTAGTTACATTAGATCCTTACTCTGCAACAACCTGTAGTGTGTGGTTTCGTCGTATAAGGGAATTGTGCAATCTCATTGCATGTCTGAGGTAAACTTGTTCTACCAGCTCCTGGAAGTGTGTATGCAGAAAACCTATCTAGACTGGATTGTGGTTGTTTTGTATTAGAGCACCTCCTTCTCTACAAAGCATTATGCTGCCCTGAAGTCTCAGTGTAGGCGGTGGAAGGATACCGGTGTCTGCACGCACTGTACTGTGTTTGAGGAAAGAATTTAGTAGTAATAACTCCTGCCAGGCTTTGTGTGGATGTGCACAGAAATCTTGTGCTGAACATAAACAGTGGCTGAACTGTCCTACATATCTGTCACCCTCCTACACTACTTCTCCATCCCAGCTTTAAGTAATCGCCTATGGACCATCAGCCAGAGGATGTCTTCATGGCTGAGATGGGTATGCGGGGTAACCATTAGAAGAGGCAAGGATGAACAGGAGTGGCAGTAACTCACACCCTAACTCATATAATATAGATTGTACAACTATAAGTAAGCTGTTTCAGACCCTGGCAAGAGATTGCATCCATTCCAGCGTGGTTATTAATAGGATGCTGTCTCTGGACTGTGGTACTTGAATTAATATGAGAATAAATGTGTCCTGCTCTTTTCAACCCCTTACCCATTGGTGATGAAAGAGACAATGAGGGTAGGATTGCCATGCAGCAGCCCATCTTACCTGTCAGTAGCTGCATGTCCGGCATAGGTTCGGAGAGGACACCACGGCACTGCTCCTCTACTGGCAGAGGGATGACCATCAGACCGTCTGCTAGCTGAGGGAAATCCTTGATGAAGTTATTCTCTCTGAAATGGAAGGATATTAGGAGTGGTGATGTTTAGAGTAGACACAGGAACAGTTAAGACATGCGAGAGTGTGGGGCTGACCAGGAAGGGAGCAATCTAAGTTAATTTGGAGGCAGAAGTCTATTCCATTTCAGGGGAAGGATTTCGCCAGAATTTCCAAGCCTGCCTAGGCTAGCCGGCAATGAATCCTTATGCCACGAATAAAATAAGTGCAATTGACTTGGGCAATAATACCAACATTATTTAAGCATTCAGATTTGACTTTAGGAGTTTAATAAAAACAAAAGATCAATAACATTACTCTCAACATCATCACTAACATGTGTGTTTGTATCATCGTAAATACTTTCATTTCCTTATCATACGAAATACAAAATCGATACAAGATTAAAAAAAAAAAAAAAAAACCTTCATAAAATGAAGGTGTTATCCCAGAATAATGGCATGTCAATACCAAGATAATACACAGAAAAAATCATATTACTATTCTACATGGCGTTTAGTCTATAACGTTACCACTTTTAATGTATTTTATTGGATTTTATATAAATCTCCGGCGCCTGTAAATGCTGCAAAGGTACAGACATTAGCGACATTATTTAAAGATGTCTGCGACTCTTAGCAGCCTCAAACATAATAATTGTTTAAAAAAGAAATCGTTCCATAACTTATTTTATATTTACACCTTCTGTGTATGAAGAGAAGAGCTTCATGAGTGTATTAATACTCCGTCCATGTTCTTTACCACGATACTGAGAGCAAGTCCATCTCTGGGAAACAGGGACCCTGCTATACTCTTCTAACTCATCCCACGTGGTAATTGACCCTGCCCCAAGGACACCAAGGCTGCAGGAACCAAATATTTGGAACAATAAAATGCCACCTATTTAAAAGTGTCTTTTCAAAATCCGACTTTGCCATTAAAGAGGGTTTTAGATTACTATTCTTTAGACGGCAAACTCAATATTTCTCTCTGCTTCCAGTTGAAAGATCACTTATTAAATATAATAAGCTGATCCAATGTTATCCTATGGGAGAGGTAGGCCTTACAATAGTGAAAAACAAATGTAGAAGCTTTTCACTTCCTGGATGTGTAAAAGTTAAAAATGCATGTCCAACTTTTTAGAAACACTGCACCCTGCACTATGGGCTGTTTAGGGCCGACTAATAAGTGTTGCTTTTTGTGTATTGCTTCCAGACAGAGAGACAAAGAAGGAATAGGTGTTGGCAAGGTGGGCCATCTTTTACTTGATAGGTGGACAGAGCTGTCACCTACCACACTTGCACATCACAAAGCTTCTGCCTCAGCACACTCATGAAGGTCCAGATTCATAAAAATGTCACACAAAGCAGCACAACTGTGCTGTGTGACAAGAGAGGGCAGGAATGCACGGTATTTAGCATTGTTTGGCACATTCCTGTCCTTTTCTTGTCCTAGCACACTATGGCCCATATTTATACTATTTTAGTGCCGCATTTGCGTCTTTTTGATTCAAAAGTGGCATAAACTTACAAAATACAACTGTATTTTGTAAGTTTGAGCAGATTTTGCATAAAAAAACATCGCAAATGCGGCACTAAAAAAAGTATAAGTATGGGCCTATATTCAGCCTAGTGCCAACACAGACTCCATTGCACCAAGGGTACCTGCGTTGCTGACAGGATTGTTTTTGTGGAAGAAGAGACACCTTCCTGCATGAAAGGAATCCTGTGAGGCTTCTTCCTCTTTTTACATGTGCTGCAGAATGCAGCACAGATATAAAGAAGAAAAAAAAACATGAATTGAATGTGATCTGCCAGCCCAGCTGTGGTCTTTTGGGCAGAACTGACACAGCACAATGCATCTCCTCACAGCTCGGCATCAGAACCATGATGGGTGACACAGCTCTAGTGCAGGAGCTTGCATTTCAAGCCCCATCGAAGGCTTCATTGGAACCGCTGCATGACGCATCGCCAACGGAGGACCTCACATCTTTCTCCAAACTGCTGCTGCATGATGCATCTTTAATGCACGCTCTCACAAAACTCTGAGAAGAGGATTTAAGATACTTTGTTCATCTGGCCTATCATGGTCCCTGTATCCAGATTGCAATCCATCACGGTTGGTCTTAACTTGTGACTGTGTCCCGATCCAAAGCGACCAGATACCAGAGTTGCCTCTTTGTGGTTCTAGCCACTATTTTTATCTAAACATTTAAAACTGCATATCTCTGGATTGACTGATTAGATGTTTTTCAATTTTGTATCAAATAATTTATTAAATTTGTACTATCTTTTTTTTAAATTGTTTTTTGTTCTTCTTGTATTGTGTTTTCACTGTATTACTGTTTGATGTGCTGCTTCAATACTTTACACATTTCTCCGAAGTTAAGCCTGACTGCTTTTGTGCCAAGCTGCTGGAGTGTTTTACACATGTTAATTTGGGGTTTGCTTGTGTTTCATCCTGAAAAGAATTGTTGCTGCTGCTTGAGAACGTTAACACATGGTAATTTGGGGTTTACTTGCATTTCATCCTGAAAAGATTTATTGTGGATGCTGCTTGAGAAGGGTTTCATCCCCCTCAACCAGTAACCTAATTTACTACAGTTCCATAATTTTTTTCAGCTAGTGTGATCTGATCTGTTCTTGTTTGATCTACAAATAATTTGCTTTGAGGGACCTCTTATTTCTATTCCAATGGGAATCAGGGCTGTCTTTTGCCTCAGCTCTGGTGTGTTTCTTTTACGTGGACAAACCTCCATCCCTCCAGCTAGTCTATGCTACTAAGAATAGTGAGGCCTAATACTAGTTAGACATCTTGGTCTGTAAATTGGATAGTGATTTTTGTATGTATTATTTAAAATAGACTTCTTAGACTGTTTATATACATGTGGGCATTAAGTTTATGCCTGCTTTCAAAATAGAGAATAAATGCATTGCTTATTCTTCTCCATGTCTCTTGTTCTTCTGTTTTTGCTGGACTCTTCTAGCAGTAGTGACACACAGACGATATTCACTAGTGTGTCTGATAAATGTTAGGTTACATGAAAAATATATTGCAAAGTTTTTCATGTTGCCTTCTTTATACATTACCACTCAAGTAGTTATTGACTACCCTATATATTGTCTTCCTTCTGAGGACATAGTCTAACATTTCTTTCGTAGGGGGTCTTGGGTTATCTTCACAACCCACTTGCATGAAAACTAATATCACATATGGGCTGTCTTATAATTGTTAAAAGAAAATTGTGTAGTTTGAGGTCCACTCGCAAAAGTAAATGTACATTTTTAGATTTGCTCCTGTTCAAACACACTACTGCACCTAGTAGTAACTTTACAGTTTACCATTTCCGAGTGTTACTAGTTGAAGACTTACAGCTCTTGAGCCTGCTAGAATAGGATTTATGAGTTTTAAGTCACAACTCATAAATTTATTGTAATATCATTTACAAAATGTAAACTAACTTTAAATAATTATTATAACCTAGATCTAAAAAATGATGTTACAACATGTTAATTCAACACATTAAATGTCCAATATAATATTTAAAAATAAAGTATACATTTAACTATTATAGTTTTTATTATGTACAAAACTTTATTAATGCTTATTTATTTAATTAATTTTACATTTTTATTAAAAGCTTGAGTTATTTTTAAACAAATAGTGAAATATTAAATGATCTAATTAGAAATATTTTTTTGTATTCAACATCATATTAAGCACTTTATGTATATTGATATATGTGCGTATATGTAATTTTAAATTTTTCATAATTTTATTTATTTAACATTATTTCCCATGAGGAGGTATTTTAAGTCTATGAATACGTCATTTTCTTTTGAGGTGTGTAGCAGAACTGGCGAGTGGCAATGGGTGGTACTGGACTCCCACCCCCCTAGCCCCCACTAACATTATATTGAATAGATTCTTGACCATTTTGGATCCTTATTGCTGTAGTAACTTTAGAAATGTTGCTTGCGAATAGCAACTTGCTTATTCTTTTCTTGGTGGGTGATTGTGTTTATATGTCTTTCCACAACCCCCATCCATTTAGTAGTAAATAGTCCTCATTTTTCAGCCACTGCACCAGGTTCCTCCCACAATTATTAATAAGGCATACACCTACCTGTATTTGCAGCAATATTTGCACACATGGCTGAGACTTCTGGATAGAAAAAATAGGAGAGGTGGAGATGGAGGTCTCCACACATAGGTTTATGAAAAACATTTTGTACTACTAAGCAAATACTACTGTAGTATTACAAACTGTATTATAAAGCAAAGTTTTTGAAAAGACCCCCATTGTTTTTGGGTTGAATATGCAAAATCTAAAATAAAAAGCTGCATTCATAAAAAACAGGAGGTAGTCTCAACCAGCAGTCACCAAGGAGAGGAGCCTTTAAAATAAGCAAAAAATAAATATGGCAGGTGGCTGTCTGGAGTTTGGCGAATGGAGTTTTCTGTCTGCCAAACTCAGAATGACCCCATAGATTTGTTGATGTGTAAATTAACTTTAATACTTTTGCCTGTTCATAATTTCTGGGCTTAAAGTGAATACAAAGTGTAGACGTGCATGACACATGTCCTGGAACCAAGGGGTGGAGGCAAATTTACAGGTGAAAAGTTACTACTAGTTTTGTTTCACACATAGGCGACGGTCTCTACCTCCAGGCGGAGATCTTTCTGTGGTCCAGAAGAGGGAAACACATGGAAAAGTAAAAGTTAAAAATAATTTAGTAAAACATTTTAAAGTTAAATAATAATGTAAAATTAGTTTATATTTGTTTAAATTGAGAGAATAGTTACAGTACCATTATGTTAAAGGTGTAAAAAAATAATTCCAAAATATTTAATTACTGTGTAAATATTTAATTGCAGTTTTATTGAAACAATTACCCCATCAGTAAAAGTAAGTACTTTTCGTGATCTAATTCCTGTACCTGCTGCTTAAAGTAATTAAAATGTAATCATCTGATTCAATTCTTGAAGCTTCCAATAATGATTATAAATATGTGTGCTGCATCTCCTCTGAGAGCCCATCGGTATGGTGGCTGGATATGCCTGATTGTTTTTGGGACCACAGCCTTTTAATACATCAGCCTTGATGCTGTGGTGGGAATTATCCACAACAGACCCAGGAAGATTAGAAGCATTTGAATGTAGCAGCTTCAGAGTTTCCCAACTCTTCCCTCCTGGCTTTTGTGAGAAAAAACTGTTTCTGTGCTGAAATCGTTTTTTTCTGGTTTCTGTTTTGGTGCAAGAGTGACCTCTGGTGATTGTTTTTGCTTTTGCTAATACACTCGGACAAACATTAACTTTTATAACCTCCTTATTCCTGCTTATATTGTTCGTGTTTTTTGTTTAAAAAAAATCATATCCTCTAATTATCTTTTCCAATTTTAGCATGTGGTCTTCTTTTAATCATGAAATGTATATTCATTTTACAATATTGATCCACTAATTTGGTTTCTAGACTTTGTTGTTGTGGTGGTACTTTTTACATAGTCCTTCACATTTTTCTGGAAAATACCTCCTGCTTTCTGCCAGTACCATCAGGGTTTATAATCAAGTTTTCCTATTCAACTGGGTTTATCTAACAAGGCACCGAGTTACTAACTTTGTGGTTCCTCCCCCCAGTTGTTAATTCAAAATATCAGTGTCATGGCAGTCAAAGCTTTAAGATTAAATATTTAGGACAGGACATGTTAAAAGATGGACCGACTATGGAGGGTCCCGTGGGTAGCGGACGCAGTCTAGTCTCTCCACAGGAGCTTTCGGGAGAGGGAGTGGCGTTAGGGGACAGGATTGGGGCTTAAGTGTGTGGGGGTGAGATTAGGGGTAGGGTTTATATGGTCTGGAGGTTGGGCGGTCGGAAGATTGGCCGGTCTGAGGGTCATTAGTTAGCGGCAGCTGTGCATTACCTAGCAGGTAGGCGGTAAAAATTGTGCAATTGCAAGCAACATGGCTCAGAATCATGCTGCTGCTTTGGTGTGGGCTGCACTTCGCGTGCTTGGCGAAGCCGGCCGTGCTGATTTACTCAGGCCTGGTGTCTTACACCAGGCCTGGTGCGGCATGTTGCGCCCTATGCTGGCGGCCTCTAGTGGCGTTGCCGCCTCTATCACTGCGTGTGTTCTGCCCGATCGGCAAAGAGGAAGAAGTCTGTGGGGGGCAGGAGACGTGGCACGTCCACCCCTCTAGATCAAAAATCGGGTCCCTTACTACAAGGGTACTCTGGGCCTACAGTGGAGGAGGAGGGGAGGGGCCCCCAGTCAATGACCTTGTTTTGGGCCCTGTTGGGCCAGCCATCATGGGGCAAGGGAGTGGCCCCCAGGAGGAGCAAGAGGGCAAGGTTGGGCCAGGCATCCTGGGCAGCCCCCCTTTGGACCTTACTTTGGGCAGTGTGGTCACCAAGGCTGCCAGCAAGGCTGGGGCCTCAGGCAAGAAAAAGGCCAAAGGGGTGGGCAGCCTGAGTTTGGAGGTGGGACAGGGCAGGGCCATGAAAGCTGGGCCTGCGCCGGGCGGCGTGGAACACACTGGGCCCTTGGGGGCCCCCTCAGGACCTGTGGGTGAGTCACCATCATGTGTGGAGACAGGTCAGCACAAGGAACAGCACTGGTCCTCAGTGGACATAGAGGCCAGGATACGAGAACAGAGGAGGGCTGCTGCGGAGACAGAGGAGAGGTGGGCCCAGCTATGTAGGGACAGGGAGGACGCCTTAGATACAGGTAGGCAACCCAAGAGGAAGGCAGGCAAAGAGGGGTCAGGGGACATGTCTGGCCCCAGGTCTGGGCATGGTAGTTGGGTGTAGGTCACACGGGAATAGGAGAGCAGTCAAGAATTTTGTGCAGCTGTGGGGTCCGGCTGCCTGATGGACACGAGTGGCGCATATGGCCATGAGAGGCGCGGAGAGTCCAAGCCAGTGACAGAGATTGGCAGAAAGACTGTGATGCCAATGGGGCGCAACGCGGCCTCTGGACGTTTGTCTGAAGCAATAGAGGGGTCTTCGGCGGCCTTCTCTACAGTGAAGGAACGTGTAGGACGCAAGTATGGTGGACGCAAAGGGGGACGTGCTCAGGGCGAATGGAGTGAGGCGAAGGATGCGAAAGGTGATGAGGAAGAGTGTGACATGGATGAGGAGGTAGTTGTGGAACTTGACTATAAGGATGAGTTGGATGAATGGGAAGAAGGGGTGATTCACGAAAGCGAGGTGAGAGAGGAAAAAGGGAGGGGAAAAGGGCGCAAGAGCGGCGCAATCCTCTCTTTTTCATTTGGACTCTTCGTGTGCCGAAAATTTCGACGCACAGCTTGCTCCGCGGTGAGAAAAACACCGCACACCGATGCTGATCGACGCAACGCCTTCGGGACGACCGGAACTTCGACGCACGGGCTCGCATGGACAACGCCGCCCGACTTCCAGAGGGGAAATCGACGCGACGCCTGCCGTGAGAGCAAAACTTCGATGCACAGCCCAGTGGAACGACACGCAGCTGGAAAACAAGCAGGAGAATCCACGCACAGACCCCGGGACATCTGGTAATCCCGCGACCCACAGAAAGAGACTGTCCGCACGCCGGAAAACAACGCCCGACTTCCCCGTGTGAAAAATAGCGACGCAAGTCCGTGTGTGCTGCAGAGAAATCGACGCACACACCATTTTTCCACGTATCTCTTCTTCTGCGGCCCTTTGCAGAGATTTTCCACTCCAAACCAGGTACTTTGTGCTTGAAAGAGGCTTTGTTTGCTTTTTAAAGACTTAAGACACTTTATGTCACTTTCCAGTGATATCTCTACAATTTCACATTGCATCTTTATTTGTTTTAACCTACAATTATCCTGATAAATATTATATATTTTTCTAAACACTGTGTGGTGTATTTTTGTGGTGCTATATTGTGTTATTGTATGATTTATTGCACAAATACTTTACACATTGCCTTCTAAGTTAAGCCTGACTGCTCGTGCCAAGCTACCAGAGGGTGGGCACAGGCTAATTTTGGATTGTGTGTGACTTACCCTGACTAGAGTGAGGGTTCTTGCTTGGACAGAGGGTAACCTGACTGCCAGCCAAAAAACCCATTTCTAACAGCACTGCACATTCCTGGGGAAAACAATGCTATTGCAGATTCCCTGTCATGTTCACAGTGGCAACATTTTCCCAGTTTGGTGCCAGAAGCAGAGTAGCACAGGACAACGGTCCCGGCAAACATTTGGGAGTGGGGGGCGTGATGATCATTGGGCTGGTGGAGATGTCATTAGCAGAATCCACCCGGAAGAGTTATCATCTGGCATGGTTGGAATTTCAGAGGTTTGAATGTTTCCAAGGGGAGTTCTGGATGCAGAGTGCGGACATGCTGCGATCTCGAACTCTACGTTATGTGTGGTTTTTGATATAAAGAGGTTTGTCGCCCGCAACGATTGGGGGCAAGTTGGCTGGTGTTTCTTTTTATGGTAAATAGTTTTTTGGTTGCGACCCTGCAAATGATGATATTCTGGGTAGAATGTTGAAAGTGTGGGGTAGACTTAGGGCGGCGATGAACAAGGCGGCACGGGAGCCCATTACGTCTGACCTATTGTTGGAATTGTTGCATGTGCTGCCAGTTTGTTGTACAGATGTTCATGAACTTGCTTTGTTTCAGCTGTGCATGGTGTGGATGTTTTTGAGGGCATTCCGGGTGTCTGAACTTTTGGGTGTAGGTAAGTTCATTGGCATGACAGTGGGTGAAGTTTGCTTGCTAAAGGGGCGTTTGGGCATATGGCGTCGGAAGTCTAAGACAGATCAGTTGGGAAGTGGGTGTTGGTTGGAGAAAGGTGGGGACACAGCTGCTTGTCCGGTTGTTGAATGGATCACTTTTCAGTCTGAATGGGTGACAGGTGGGGCAGGTGTTTTTAGCCACTTGAGTGGCGAGAAGCTCACAGCATTCCACTTTCTGTCAGTTTTGCAGATGGCGGTGAGACGGACAGGCCCAGTGCTATGGGAAGCATTCATTCAGAATAGGGGCGACTACAGCGGCAGCTCAGCTAGGCTGGGACTGGGCTCAGATTCAGAGAATTGGTAAGTGGAGGTCTAAGTGCTGCAACCGATATGTGCGGACTTGACTTGTGGGGCAAGTACTGTGGAATAGGACGGGTATAGGGCAAGGATGACAAGGGTGGGGGGGGGGGGAAATTGTAGCCTTGTACTAATATTTGTTATTTTTGCAGGTTGCGTGACTGGCCCCAGGAGTGGGAAGATGGTCACTTGGCTGGTCGGCCACTTATTCATACATTGGGCGGCTACATACGCTGAGAGGCAGATCTATGGACGTTCATTGGGACTACCGAGTAGCCATCACTACGTTTTGTGGTGGGGAAGAGCGGTATGAGGTGGGGTAATTTGCTCCCTTTTCTAACGTCAATGATGCCAAACTGGGGTTGTCTGGACCTTCTGCTATTGCACCTGGGGGAAAATGATTTAGTGAAACTGTCGGGGCTCACCCTACTGCAACATATGCAACGGGATCTGGAGTTGCTTTGTCGGATGATGCACAGTACCTGCTAAGTATGTACTGAGTTTGTACCTAGGAGGAAGTAGAAGGGGGCAATGAAACATGGGGCTATTGAGGACATTACGGAAGAGGAAGTGGGGCTCTTCAGGATGGATGGTGTGCACCTATCCGGGTTGGGCAACGCATATAACCTTACGGTGCTTCGTTAATCTTCAGCGATTTGTGATGGGAAAGGATGTGGCTCAAGGAAAATGTGTAATGTTGTGCAATGTTGCAGTGGGACTCGCTGGTGGGGCAGCAAAACGCCTAACGGGTTTGTGCTGGGTGGCAGTAGATGGGGGAGGGTGGTGAGTCAGATGGGGGCCTGGCCGCCCTTCCAGGGGGAAGAAAGAAGTAGGTGAAGGAAGATAGTGTGGGGGATGCCCAAAGCAGGCAGGGGATGAAAGGAAATAGGGGATGTGTGGGAGAATTGAAGTGGAAGATGGGTGAACGGAGGCAAAGTGAGTGAATGAGTGAAAAAGAGGACTGGGGAGAAGTTTCAAAGGTTGGAGTTTTAAAGTTAATTTGAAGTTGAGTATATACAATGTTATGTATAAGATGCAATCCTGTTCTAAATAAATGGCCTTTTACACTACGTAAACATGGTGTCACTGACTTTGTCCCGATGATATTGGGGCTTCAAAACAGACTGGTTAAAAGAAAAAGGGCAGAAGATAAGAAGAGTGGCACTGCATTAAAATGCAGTGCCACTTTTTTGCACCCCTTAGCGCCCCCCTAATGCCACCATGTGGGCGCCATAACTAACATACGGTGCACCATGGCGGTAGTCAGGGAATTAGCGTCAAGATTTTAGGCACTAGTTTGGCACTTTGCAAGATTAGCGCCAAAAATATTTATTCTAATCCTGCAAAGCACATTGAGTACCGTTGAAAACAATGGTGTGCCTCCTTTTAACACCTGCAATGCTGATAAAAATGTTGCAAAGAGATTTTTTAGATTTCATTGCACTATTTTTGTGGGCCCCCTAATGGGGGAATGCCCCCCTTGCATACATTATGCCTGGTGAAGGCATAATGTGACGCAAGGGTTTACAATGTCGCGCACTGCATGCACTGCACCACTTTGTAAATATGGTGCTGCATTTCTGCCATAATGTTGCCACATTAGAGTAAAAAAAATGATGCTAATGTGGTGATATATGGCACTAGGCCCTTCTTAAATATGGGCCAAAGCATCTTTTGAAATGATCATGTTGAAGGGGATTGAAAGTGGAATGACTGCAATGTATGGGGCTTCACAATGAATTACTGGCGCTGTAGAGGCTTGAAGATGGAATGAGAGAGATACATAACTTGAAAGTATTGATTTAAGAAGATGCAGGATTTTGCACACCTCACATAAGGGTATAGAAAGGAGTTTGACATACTTTTTTATAACATTTTTGTATTTTAACAGTTGTTTGTTAGGACATCACCGATAGTTCCATTTGGATACCTTAACGCCTGAGATTTTACCATGTGTATACACATAGGTCAGGTGTTTTCTCATACACAGTAGCCCCCTGGCCAGTGGCAAAAAATATGACTGTATGCAACAAAACTCTTGACTCTGCATTAAATCTGCCAGCATAGGCCAGTGGCAATGACTTTCTTCCATCTTGCACATGCCTTAATGACTTTACTTCTGTGCATGTTTCAATCACTCTCTGTCGCCTTGTGCAAAGTCTTCCATTTTATGATGGCAGTAAAGTATGACAACCTGTGTCAGAAAAAAAACAAATTGCAAGCCCATTTTTCAGTAACCCAATCAGTGGCTACCATTCTATACGGTATCTATTAATGCTTGACACACTCTTCCGGTGGTAGGCCCATTCAACTGCAACTAAATTACTCGGTGGTCCCCATTCACAAAAGTAAGTCATAAATCTGACAGTAAGGTTATACCCTTACTTGGTGCAGATTTACAACTGTAGGGAATTCACAACGTTTTCGAGTTGTTGGGTGCCCAGAAAACTTTTGTGAATTAGAAATTGTGACTGTGCGTAGGCACCTCAACATGCACATTTGTACCTACAATGCATGTTTACTTAGCGAAGTGCATCTATGCTGTTGCAATGGAGCTTTAACCTTTTCCAAGTATATATTTTCCCTGCAAGGGAGAATTTTCTTTTCCTACATCCCCACCAATTGTAAGAGTGTTCTCTTCTTCTTCCTAACTTTTTAAAGGGGTGTTCTCCTGCCCTCTACCTGAATACATCTCAAACAATTTAACAGTGGCAATGGGTCAGCTGAAAGTTTATGAAGACCAGCAAATCATTGAACTTGAGGGTGTTCCTAGGTTTTCAGGGCATCCTTGCAATGGAACACCTAGTACCCATCATACACAATATTACACCATTGTGGGGTAATATTACGCAAGAGAAAGTGTGAATACGAATATCAGCATGCGTCAATTGAGCCATTTGCAAATGCAAAAGTAACTTACACATGGAAGAGAATTACTTATATTTCCTGAATCAGAACATGCCATTGGAGCCAGTAGAATACATTCATTAATTCCCTTACTCGCCACTTACATGTCTGCAAAGTCTAGAATGTATATGCACACACATTCTACATGCCTGTAGCAGTCAACAGATGCTTGTACTATTCACCACTCCCACAATACTGCTAACATTTCTTGAGAGGCTGGACCCTCAGATCTGTGGCTTCTCCGTTAAGAGGCCAGATTGTGATTGCGCCAAATCACAACAAAACCCCAGAAAAGTGTATTTTACAAGGCACGAGGAGTGCTCCAGCAGGAAAACTACAACATCACCTTCTGGCGGTCGAGCAATCGCCGTTTTTTGCCTTGAAACGGACTCATCTGAATCTGTTTACCAGCAGGGACTCCATTCCCTCAAACATGCCAGCTGTGGGACTGACCGTTCACAGCCATCTGTCCAGGCACCCCATTCTGCCATCTTGCTATTTTTCCTCAGTCACGCTCTATATTTTTTGCTGTGCTTTGGTAACCTAATAGAATCACCAAGGAACCAACTCCTGAGCTCCTCTTCAGAGTGCTAAGCTGCTGAAAGTTAAAGTGCGACCTCAAAAGATGTCCTCTGCCATGTTCCTGAAGAGCCAACCCTCCTGAACCCGCTTAGTATGAGCATCTTGGCTGGTTGCATTGATTATTATTATTGAGGATGCAGAGCTGTGGCTAAACTCAAATTAGCAGCCTCCTGCGAAAAGACCACTATTCCGCCTCATCCTAGCAAAGTAGAACCTGGTAGTTTTGTGGTCTACAAAACATCTGTGTTTCCTTCTTTCACTTACTGTTAGAGAAAAGTCCCAGTAACATGTACCTGGGTAGTCCGAACAGCATTCTGAGAGCAGAGAAAATATGAACTAGCACAGGACGTCTGGACTATGATGATTTTGAACTGTCATGTGTCCTCTCCAGTGAAGGAGGCACCCTGTGAAGATGCAATCATCTGTTTGATTGACTTAAATTATGGTACAGTGCATTTGAGACGATCCATAGTAGGTTGCTGACCCTACTGGAACAAACAAGCACATACGTTTGGACTCTACTCCATAAACTCAAACAACTACGTTGAACTGTACCTCATGGACACTTGTTTTTACCTGGACTGTACTTGTGCAAGGGCGGTTCCTCTATAGGACCATGGGGGCATTGACCCCTACTGGGATCCCACACAAGCTGGGATTTATTATTAAAATACTTACCCTTATGAGAACTTAGTCGAACTGTCACTCATTGTTTTTCCTCTCGGGGTGGGGCTACAGGGCTCCTGTGGTCCTGAATGACCAGCACCAACTGAGGTTATGAAAACTGGACTGTGCATTTCAAACTGTCTGGTGTTTTCGCTGCGGCCAGTCTTAACATGTGCAGTTCAGGCTTCCAGCACCCATGCTATGATGCTATGATGGAGTTGGAATAGCAGAGACAGCCCCATCGGTCTCTGATGGAGTGTTGTTTTTGCCTGACCCAACCAATCCTTGGACTGCTCTTATGCTGTTTAGTATTATGGGCAGCATGAGAGCAGTGCCTAGATTGGCTGGGACGCTCTGGTCTTATTTTCTCTTGAATCAGCATTCACCAGCATGACACAGGACAATTTAACCTCGGGTAACGTGAACTGCAAGATGAACGTGTGCTGAATAAAGGTGTCAAGCCAAAGTAAGATACTGTTTATTATTACAGTACTTCATGCTTTCGACTGTAAATGCTTCATAAATAGAATGTGCCAGATCAACTCTGTATTACAAATTCTGTTTTTCAGCTATGCTATCAAATGAAAATCATTTTGCAGAAGTGTTCTAGCACATTCTATTTATAACGCTGTTACTGTTCCTTATAAATATATTTCAATTTGACATGTTTCTCATGTTGCTACCAGCCAACCAGAGCGCTTGCTCCCACAAGAGCCTGACTCCAGCTGGAACGAGATGGCCCAAGAGGAAAAAAGCTTTGGGGCCAATCAGAACACTCTGTTTTTAAATTGCCACTCCCATGAGACTCTAGCGAGCTTCTCACAAACTCAACCATCCAGCAATACAATTATTTTTTATCCTTAATTTTTCACCAACAACTGAACGGATTTACACCAAATTACAAAAAACACAATATGCAGCCCAAGATCTAGAGCGTTCCATGTATATAGCTAAATAAGGCGAAACAACCAGGTGCTTCAGTAATGCAATGACTTTGGAATTTTCCAGCTGTGAATGCTGATTTCAAAACTGCAGACAACACAACAGTTAAACTCTGAGAAATCCAACCCCTGACAACAACTAGAAGGTACAGGATGTCTCTAGCTTTCACAGAAGATGTTTGATCATTCCCAGAATAAACGTGGATAGCTGGGCTTTTAGGTAGCAGTGGGTAATATTTATGGGTGGGTGGAACTCGCAGTGCGTTACTCCATGGAATTCCGCACAAACTCTGTGAGATTCTGCTGTGGTCCGCAAACGGGCGATATCGGGCACATCACACTGCTCGCCCTCATTTTTAATCCTGGGAGCTTCTCCCTCACTATAAAATCAGCGCAAATGGCACCACGTGGCTTGCCAGAGGGTGGTGCTTTGTTTGCCACTTGAGTATATTTTGTACTTGAGCAGTAGCTTTGTCACCATGAGTGGTCACGTCATGCCATGACTGCCAGTGTTGAGAAATCTCACCTGGAGGTGTTCTAGTCCTGAAAAGCACTAGGAGACCCAAATTTTAACTTAATGTTGACGAGCTGCGTCGAAAAATAAAAAAAACTCCACTACGCGGCGGTTGGCACAGTTTTTCCTGAACTCTTTCCTCCAAGTGGAACACGGAGAGGACAAAACTCTGCAAACACAGCCAGTGGAGTAGAATTTTTCACCCATCCCTAGTAAAATTATGATACTGTGGATTGATAGTATATCATGGGTCTTTTTTACTGTAGGGCATCACTCATACAAAAGTATCGCTTCAGATAATGTCAGGAGACTGGATCAAGCAGAAAATGTTCCTTGGTAACAATTTGTGAGGTTTTGTTTGGTGACAATAACGCAAAATTACATAATGCAGTTGTTTGCGATTTTCATAAACGCATTTTAAAGTTCACTGAGGCCTACTTTTAGGCAGCCCTGGCCAATCTTCATTTGGATAAAGGCACAAATTGGATTAGTTTGCCAGATAACTCTGACAACAGCGTGAGCGCTTTCCATAGTGAAATGAGAAAATGTGGTGGGTCCCCTACATGTGCTATAAATAAGACCGAATGTATCTATGTCACTTAAATCTACATTAAAACATTATAAATCAGGTTCAAACCGGTGTTATACTTTAATGCATGAATGTCTCATTTCTGAGGTAATAAGACAGAGGGCAATGGTAATTTTTGTCGCCCTGTCCCTTGCGGAGGTGGTGCTCTGCAGTAATGAGCTCCCTAGGGAGGGAAGTGTGTGTGTGAGAGAGAGAGAGCATGAGAGCGAGCGAGCGCGGGAAAGACAGACCAAAAGTGGAGGGGTCCCCCTCATTTAGGCCGAGCACTGGAGCCTATCAGGACAATACACAGGGTGGGATAGCAACAGACTAGCCAAACGCGCAGTAAAAGGACAGGCAGTGGAAAGCGGGACAATGACAGCGCTTCCGCTATTGCGTCCTTTCCCCAGCACGGAGTGTCCCCTTCCTCCCTCCTTCCCCAGGAACTCCCTGTGCACAGGGCCTGGAAGAAGAAGATGGCCCTACACACAGTAACCTCATTAGTCTCGGGTTCTTGGAGGTCACTGACTGCAGCTTTCACACTGTGACCGCCCGAACCTGCCTTTCAGTCACATGGACCCGGGGCAGCCGTAATGTAGTCATCAGGTGAGGGGAGGCTTTGTAGTGTGGAGTGGCGGCTGGGAGGGGGCAGACATCACAGTACTTAGCCTGAAGTAATTGGAAGGGAGAACTTTTTAATGTCCCTTGAAGTCCCGGGTTCTACCTGCTTCATATGTGTACCTGGCTTCTGTTAGTTGGTGTGGTAGATAGAGTACAACAGATGGAGACTGGAGCTCTCTCACTGATGCGACTGAGTGTACTTCTCACTGCGGCTCTCATTAATACTACTGTGTGTATACAAAAATAGAGCCATCGCTTATAAATTGAGTGACCATAACACTTAAATTCTCATCATTACAACTGAGTGCATATTAGCAATGGAGGTCGCACTGATAAAACTGAGACCATCTATCATTCCAGCTCTCGCTTATAATAATTAGTGTATTAAAAATGAGGTGTCATTAATACAACTGACTATATCTAACATCTGAGGCCTCACTAATAAAACTGAGGGGCATATTTATACTTGTTTTGCACCGAATTTGCGGCATTTCTTTTACGGAAATTCGGTGCAAAACTAACTCCATATTTATACTTTGGCGCTAGACCCGTCTAGCGCTAAATTTATGAAGATAAAGTCATTTTTTGGACGTGGAAATGCAAGGTAGGTGTTCCTGTGCAAAAACGGACTCTATGGCCTTAGCGCCATATTTATTCCCCCATGCTAAAATCAGGCACGGCGGGAGGAGTGGTCAAATAATATTCCAAAGCTTGCTTTGCACCACTATTTAACACCTGGGTCAGGGCTGGCGTTAGGGGACCTGTGAGGTCATTTCCATGGTGAAACACCATGTAATAAGTTCACAGGTGCCCTCCCCAGGGACACCCCCACCTACACCAGAGGGACAGCGGAGGATGGGGGACCCCAACCCAGGTAAGTATGGGTAAGTACAGATAAGTATTTTATTTATTTTGTTAAAGTGCCATTTGGGGCCCTGAAATTGGCACCCCTACATGGCACTGGGTGCAATGGCCATGTAGGGGGACACTGGTCCCCTGTGCTGGCCTTTGGGGTGGTGGGCATGACTCCTGTCTTTCATGGTATGGATGGTTTTGCATCAGAAAATCTATCACGTTAGAGTCATTTAACTCTAACCTGCCTAATGTCATTTTTTGGTGCAAAACCATCTTCTTCCATACCGCCAGCCCCACCCGACTAACATCAGTTTTTTCACACTAGCCTACTCTTTGCACCAGCTTGCACCATTCCAAAAATATGGTGTCCGGCTGGTGCACACAAATGGTGCAAGCTGGTGCCAAACATTTTGGTGCAAAACTGCGTTAGTGCAGTTTTGCACCAAAAACTATAAATCAGGGCCTTAGTGCCCTCTACATTTAAACTGTCATTAGTACAACTGAGTGTATCAAATACGGAGGTTCCTTGATAAAACTAATAAAAAATGTCATTGATACAACAGAGTATGTCTAACAATGCCAGTCTCACTGATAAAAAATGAGGACATATGACATTTCTACTTTCACTAATGCATGTGAGTGCACCGAAACAAGGACCTCTCACCAATAGAGTAAAATGCATGTAAAATGGGTACATGGACTTATACAATTCTGTTCATCTAATACTGGTGTTCTCACTATGTTATGCTGTTTGCCTGCAGCGCGATTAATGCCGCCAAGAAGCGTTTTCAGGTAGCAGAAGTGTGCGTGGGGGCGGGATGGGGAGGCAATTGAAGTCAATATATAACTCTGCAGCACTCATAAATACATCTGAGAGTATTTAGCACTGGAGTTGTGACAAATATGGCTCAGTATACAATACTAAAGCACTCAATAATAGACCTCATTGAACAACCTTGGAATTGTCACAGAGATGGCTCAGTATATAACACTAAAGCACTCAATAATAGACTTGAATAACCCATGAGTGTGACAAATATGGCTCAGTATATAATACTAAAGTGCTCAATAGCAGACCTGAATAACCCTGGAGTTGTGACAGATATGGCTCATTATATAATATTGAAGTGCTCAATAATAGATCTGAATAACCCTGGAGTTGTGACAGATAAGGCTCAGTATAGAATAACACAGCACTCAATAATAGACCTGAATAACCTTGGATCTGTAACAGATATGGCTCATCATATAATACTGAAACGCTCAATAATAGACCTGAATAACCCTGGAGTTGTGACAGATATGGCTCAATATATAATAGTAAACCACACAAGAATAGATCTCACAGAATAACACTGAGCTTGTCACTGATTTAGCTGAAGACTCTCAAAATCAGAAGCTATCCGAAGGTTGGCAGCGTTCACCATTTTTACTCTGGTGTTCTGAGCTCTTTTTGCTCTAGTGTTGTGACCTCAGCTGGGACATCTGTTATTTTGACCCTCTAAACATGTTCTGTCACATGTGCTCTAATTTAAACACTTGGGCCCATATTTATGGGAAAATGACGGAGTGCGACGCTGAGCCAAAATTGGCAGCGCCGCACTCTGTCATTTTCACAATGCAGGGATGCACCGTATTAAATTGAATACGGCTCACCCCTGTGTTGTCTCCTGTGCTGGCGCTAAATTTAACTGCCAGCGCCAACGCAGGCATCCTTGCACCATCTTGCAAGGATGTCTGCGTTGAGGGGTGTAATTGTTTATGTGTGGTAAGGTGTCCCTTCCTGCACATAAACAATCACTAATGGCATGCGTGCTGCATTCTGAAGCACACACAGAAGTGCCAAAACATCATTTTCAAATGATTGTTTATATGCAGGAAGGGACACCTTCCTGCACATAAACAACAATTTCTGGCATTTTGCTCTTTCTATGAGTGCTTCAGAATGCAGCACGCATAGAAAAAGGAAAAAATGAGGAGGAATAAAAGTATCCCTCCTCATTGCGCCTTGCTAACTCCACCCCTGGCGTGGCATGGCGTTAGGTTCTGGCACTGCTGCAGGTTGACAAAATCTCGTAAATCTGAGGCAGCGTCAAAATGCAATGGGTGTTGCTGTGGTACGCCCACAGCAACACCCATTGCCGCCCCTCTGACGCAGAAAACTGTGTTGGAGGGGCCCATATTTACAAGGAGGAGTAACACCACAAAAAGTGACGTTACACCTCCTTGTAAACATAGAGCAGATGTTAGCTCCACTGGAGTGCCACAAAAAGTGACGCTCCAGTGGAGATAGGGGCTCTTAAATATGCCCATTGGTGTTTCTATTTCCTAATTACAATATCTTCTGGTAAGGTAGGTGTCAGTGTACAGTACCCCTGTGTGTTTGCACAAAGTACAGATATGGGAAGTGGATGTGAAGGATATATTTCTCCCACCTATTTCTAAAAGCATAACATGATCTTTTGAATATATGTGTCTACTAGCAGCCTCGGAGCAAGATGTATTACTACTATAAAAATGTAATATAACATTACACCTGCAACTTTTGATAGAAAAATGCCATCCAAAACGTAATTCCTGTGTATCGGTTACTTGGATTTGAAAGGACAAGGGTGCAAACACATTTCTGTTTCATATGATGTTTACTACAGCTTTGAACCTTTTTTCTCACTGGTAGAGTTCTTACAAGCAAATTCTAATGGCATCCACGTTTCTGCCTGGCATCACAATCCATCACATCGTACATTGGCTCTGCTTGCCAATTGCACTGCAAGGTGCTGGCCACAACGGGAGCGTGGAAATCCTGGGTAGCTGTCATGTGACACAAATGAGAATGAATAGACACTGGATCACTTCCCACTTAAGAGAAGGGGTCTAGCATAACCACTGAAGCCGAGCTCTACAGTAGGCCTGGAACAATTGAATCAGTAGCATTTTTCATCATTCACAAACTTGGCAAAGCAAATTCAGAAGCAACACATCCTCCAGGAAGCCATGGTGTTGTGTTGGCTCCAGCTGCAGATTTTTTCCATGCCAAAGGTCTAACCTGGGATAGCCAGGATCTGAGTTGAAAAGCTGGAAAGATCTAGGCATACCTGAAACAGAAGGTCACAATTCGCATTTCAGATGCATGGAAATCTGTAATAGGTTTAACATGGACTAGGCACGGTGCTGGTACCCCTGGTCGGGTTGCCATAGTTTTGATTACCTGAAGTTTATGAAGCAAAGCTGAGGATAAGGCCAGATAAAATGAGTTGGCATAGTCCCCACACGAGACAACCACTGCTGCTACAATAATGTGCCTGCTTGAAAAGACAAATATGGAGCAATCACTCTCATAATGTTAATGTGGTACATGCAAGAAGACCCAACTGCTGAGGCTTTAGAAGCCATTGAGAGCACATTATCTATCTTCGCTCCCAAACACTTGACACTTTTAGCAGGAGGAGGTAATGTTCCTATCTCTGCAGGCCAGTGCAGTTCAACCATAACTTGTTAGGCCTTTAAGAAAACCTAATGTCTGTTTTTCCACGCTAATTTTGGTTTGTTGCTACCTTTACATTGCCAGCAGAACCAAATGGCTTCTTTAAATTCACAGTAGGTGTAAGATATGTTGTCTAGCTGAAGTATAGGAACTTCTTCATGGTGGATGCTGTGATACTGATGCATGGTTGGTTCTAGGCATGGCAAAGGATTCAGGCATAGCTGAAGCAGAGTTCCTACACAACCAGGAGATCATGGAGCAGAACACTCGTGTAACTAGGGCACCACAAAGCTAATGCTAAAAGGAGCTCTTAAGCACTTTGATTTATGTGGTTGTTGACATACTGGCTTGATACAGTCAATAAAGTGATAATCTATCAACCTATTGGAAGTTCTCCTGGCGTTCCACTGGCTCAAATCCAATCCAACAGGAAACCACAAATATATTACCTTTGTTAAGACCCGCACTAGTGGTATCGATGATGGAGGGCACACTGCACAGTCAGTAACATGATTTGCTCAGATTACACGCATAGAGAACACTGGTAAACACATGACCGGATAGAGTCCACAAGGGCAGGGACACTTGAGCCCTCCCCTATTCTCTTCCTATACTGCACGACAGAGGTACTACTCACTGGTGGCTGGGCCTTGTTTATTTGAAGCAAGTCATTTGTTGGGAGCACATCGCATTGTGGGTGCTGTTGTCCTCGTGCATTTGGGCCCTTCCTTTCTGTGCCATTAACTGTAAGCCTTGCATTGTAGGACTTTGTTTGAGCGAGATCCTCCCATCTAACCATGAACGTTGTACTTCCAGAGAGCCATTATTAGACAGTTTTGGCAGCCTTTTTCCATTTTGTTTTCCCTGAGATCCATTCATTTTCTTCTCCCAGGTTGTGTATCCCAGTTGTATAGGCAAAAGGCAGAAGGGTTAAGAGTATCTGCCTGTGATATTGTTCCTCTTTAAAGCTGCTGGGGACTGGACAGTGACCCAACCCAGAACCCCCGAATGATTGCCCACAAACATTTTCTTTTTTTATCCCCCCCCGGCCACTTCCTCCCATCTTTGTAAATCCAACTACATTATTTCAGCAACATTATTCATGGTCCCTTACGCTGGTTTTCAAGAAGCACCCACTCCTCATGGTTGTACCATCATTCCTGCTGGGTCCTCACACTCCCGTACACTGTGCTGCTATAGCCTTGTGTTGCGTTCCCACCACTTTTGGGGGTACACCAGAGCCCTACATACTGGGCAGCTGTAGATTTCCTTGTCTTTCGCCTCCACTACTACTGGGTAGCCCAAATAAAATCACATACCGCACTGTTGAGTAATTCCTTAAGCTGTACAATTACTGATTCAAAGTGCACCACCTTATACAACAGTGCTGTTTATTGATTCTTCCGACATAACAAGGGCGTCAAAGGCCCTAGTGTAAGCAAAAAAAATTCCTATCTTTGTCTTGTTAAGTAGTAAAAGAGCCCTATTTAAGGTGCAATGCCCCCCAACACCACTTACTTCTCTGAACTGCAATACATGCTGCCCTATTGGTAGCCGTGGCCCTCAAAAGTTCTTTAGTTGTGTAGGTAAACTAAGGGGTCATTTATGAGGCCCTATTGGCACACTGCACCACCAAATTTACAGGGCCACGCAAACCATCTTGTGTGACTTTTCATGGCCTTGTCAATATGGGTCCCTTCTCCACATAAAAATGCATGAAAGGGATGTTCCATGGGTGTTCCCACGCAACACCAATGGGACGCTAAGGAATCTGACGCATTCCCAGATTTACAAGTCTGGGAATGCATCAGATTCCTACGCCACCACTGAGGTGGCATAGAAGTGATACAACGGGGAGAAATATCTTTATTTCTCCCCATTTTTTCCTCTTGTGGTTGTTTTTGTGTCCCTTTCTGTACAAAAACAATCATCCACACAATGCAGGCACCTTTGCATCATGGTGCAAGGGTGCCTGTGTTGGGGCAAGGTAGTAATTTGTGTGCCAGTGCAGGGGGAGAGGACAGAAATGAGCTATACGTGCTTTCATGCACTTTCCTGGTGGCATAGGGTGATGCAACAAGACAGTTATGGCGCTGCCCCACGCCACAGGGCTTGTAAATGAACCCATTAGTGCAACATATACCACCAGCATCAAATTAGCTACAATATTGATGTATAGGAAGAGTTGGGGATGACCCCTCTTCAATCAAGTTACAGATTATTACAGGCAGCCTTTGTACTTTGTACTTAAGTCCCACTAACACAATAACATTACAGGGAGTGCAGAATTATTAGGCAAGTTGTATTTTTGAGGATTAATTTTATTATTGAACAACAACCATGTTCTCAATGAACCCAAAAAACTCATTAATATCAAAGCTGAATATTTTTGGAAGTAGTTTTTAGTTTGTTTTTAGTTTTAGCTATGTTAGGGGGATATCTGTGTGTGCAGGTGACTATTACTGTGCATAATTATTAGGCAACTTAACAAAAAACAAATATATACCCATTTCAATTATTTATTATTACCAGTGAAACCAATATAACATCTCAACATTCACAAATATACATTTCTGACATTCAAAAACAAAACAAAAACAAATCAGTGACCAATATAGCCACCTTTCTTTGCAAGGACACTCAAAAGCCTGCCATCCATGGATTCTGTCAGTGTTTTGATCTGTTCACCATCAACATTGCGTGCAGCAGCAACCACAGCCTCCCAGACACTGTTCAGAGAGGTGTACTGTTTTCCCTCCTTGTAAATCTCACATTTGATGATGGACCACAGGTTCTCAATGGGGTTCAGATCAGGTGAACAAGGAGGCCATGTCATTAGATTTCCTTCTTTTATACCCTTTCTTGCCAGCCACGCTGTGGAGTACTTGGACGCGTGTGATGGAGCATTGTCCTGCATGAAAATCATGTTTTTCTTGAAGGATGCAGACTTCTTCCTGTACCACTGCTTGAAGAAGGTGTCTTCCAGGAACTGGCAGTAGGACTGGGAGTTGAGCTTGACTCCATCCTCAACCCGAAAAGGCCCCACAAGCTCATCTTTGATGATACCAGCCCAAACCAGTACTCCACCTCCACCTTGCTGGCGTCTGAGTCGGACTGGAGCTCTCTGCCCTTTACCAATCCAGCCACGGGCCCATCCATCTGGCCCATCAAGACTCACTCTCATTTCATCAGTCCATAAAACCTTAGAAAAATCAGTCTTGAGATATTTCTTGGCCCAGTCTTGACGTTTCAGCTTGTGTGTCTTGTTCAGTGGTGGTCGTCTTTCAGCCTTTCTTACCTTGGCCATGTCTCTGAGTATTGCACACCTTGTGCTTTTGGGCACTCCAGTGATGTTGCAGCTGTGAAATATGGCCAAACTGGTGGCAAGTGGCATCGTGGCAGCTGCACGCTTGACTTTTCTCAGTTCATGGGCAGTTATTTTGCGCCTTGGTTTTTCCACACGCTTCTTGCGACCCTGTTGACTATTTTGAATGAAACGCTTGATTGTTCGATGATCACGCTTCAGAAGCTTTGCAATTTTAAGAGTGCTGCATCCCTCTGCATGATATCTCACTATTTTTGACTTTTCTGAGCCTGTCAAGTCCTTCTTTTGACCCATTTTGCCAAAGGAAAGGAAGTTGCCTAATAATTATGCACACCTGATATAGGGTGTTGATGTCATTAGACCACACCCCTTCTCATTACAGAGATGCACATCACCTAATATGCTTAATTGGTAGTAGGCTTTCGAGCCTATACAGCTTGGAGTAAGACAACATGCATAAAGAGGATGATGTGGTCAAAATACTCATTTGCCTAATAATTCTGCACTCCCTGTAATGAAAAATGGATGCTAATCAACCCTTAGGCTTAGCTACTGCTCTCCATTCAAACGCAGAACTCCACCAATATTCACTCTGGCCAACCTTAGTGCTGCGATGCCACCCTTGTGACAGCGGCACGATACAAGTGCTGTCCCAGGGTTCTACTTAATTATATTGCCAAAACAGATATGCTTGTTGAATTGAATTATGGGTCCTGGAGTCTGTGGGGCTCAGCTCTCAGCTAACTTTATTCATCTAACGTGCTGGCTAATTCTTGTAAGGCACGTTTCAAGAGTAAGGTGAAAGAAGCATTGGTTCTATCAAGCAAGACCCTTAATATGGTCCATGTACAAAGGTTTTCTACCTATGGTGTCCATAGACAGCACTGTGAAATTGTTAAAACACATTCTGTACAAGCGAATGATTTGTTTGTTTAGAATTGCTCTAGCCTGCTATTTTAAGTAACAAACAGATAGGTGAACAACCATTAGCATCACTAAACCAATTATTGTGAAGTTAGTGTTTGACTATGCCCTGTATTCTTATGGAACTTAAAAAACAAATAAATAAATAATTTTACACGCATTTGAAAGAAGTATTATTTACATTAAATACTAATTAGGTTCAGCAATTCATGTCATGATGACTTTTCCTTGTATTGTTATTTATAGATTGGTCTAAAATGGGGAGAGGTCTCCTGTCTGCTACACCGTGAATGCCTGCCAGTCTCCCAAAATACTAGAGAGAGTTGACTCAAACTTAGGCCCATATTTATACTTTTTCACGCAAAACTGCACTAATGCGGTTTGACGTCAAAAAGTATAGCGCCGGCTTGAGCCATTCTAGTGTGCCAGCCGGGCACCATATTTAAGCAATGGCGAAAGCCGGTGCTAAGGGTGGGCTAACATCAAGGAAAATGACGTTAGCCGGGTGGGGGTGCAGTATGGGGTTTTGCACTGAAAAATTACATTAGGCTGGTTAGACTCAAACAAATGACTCTAATCAGCCTAGCGTCATTTCTCAACGCAAAACCTACCATACCACGGGGGCTATTTATACTTTTTGGTGCGAAACTGCACTAACTCAGTTTTGCACCAAAAAGTTTAGCACCAGCCTGCACCTTTCCTGACCACCAGCCGGGCGCCATATTTATGAAATTGTGCAAGTCGGTACAAAGGGTGGGCTAGTGTAAAAAAAAAATGGCGTTAGTCGGGTGGGGCTGGCGATATGGGAGAATGGGGTTTTGCACCAACAAATGATGTTAGGCTGGTTAGACTAAAAAATGATGACTCTAACCAGCCTAGCGTCATTTTCTGACACAAAACCATCCATACCACATGGCTCCTGTCTTAGAAAAGACAGGAGTCATGCCCACCACCCCAATGGCCAGCACAGGGGACCTGTGCCATGCAGGGGCCCCCAAGTTGGTCCCTGTTGGACCTGGCTTTTTGACAGGGTCATCCCCAAACTTTTTGCCTCCTTCCTCCTATTTTTCCTGACCTGTTGTTGTTGGCTTTTGACCTCTGGGCACTTTACCACTGCTAACCAGTGCTAAAGTGCATATGCTCTCTGTGTAAATGGTACTATTGATTGGGTTATCCATGATTGGCTATTTAATTTACTTATAAGTCCCTAGTAGAGTGCACTATATGTGCCTAGGGCCTGTAGATTAAATGCTGCTAGTGGGCCTGCAGCACTGGTTGTGCCACCCACTTCAGTAGCCCCTTAACCCTGTCTCAGGCCTGCCATTGCAAGGCCTGTGTGTGCAGTTTCACTGCCACTTCGACTTGGCATTTAAAAGTACTTGCCAAGCCTAGAACTCCCCTTTTTCTACATATAAGTCATCCCTAATGTGTGCCCTAGGTAACCCCTAGAGCAGGGTGCTGTGTAGGTAAAAGGCAGGACATGTACCTGTGTAGTTATATGTCCTGGTAGTGTAAAACTCCTAAATTCGTTTTTACACTACTGTGAGGCCTGCTCCCTTCATAGGCTAACATTGGGGCTGCCCTCATACACTGTTGAAGTGGCAGCTGCTGATCTGAAAGGAGCAGGAAGGTCATATTTAGTATGGCCAGAATGGTAATATAAAGTCCTGCTGACTGGTGAAGTCGGATTTAATATTACTATTCTAGAAATGCCACTTTTAGAAAGTGAGCATTTCTTTGCACTAAAATCTTGTTGTGCCCTTCAATCCACGTCTGGCTAGGTTTAGTTGACAGCTCCTTGTGCATTCACTCAGACACACCCCAAACACAGGGTACTCAGCCTTACTTGCATACATCTGCATTTTGAATGTGTCTTCCTGGGCTGGGAGGGTGGAGGGCCTGCCCTCACACAAAGAACTGCCACACCCCCTACTGGGACTCTGGCAGACAGGATTGAACTGAAAGGGGGCTTGGTGCATTTCTTAGACACTCTTTGAAGTCACCCCCACTTCAAAGGCACAACTTAGTATAAAACAGGGCCTCTGCCCTACCTCATCAGACACTTGCTGGAGAAGAAACCTGAACCAGAAACTACATCCTGCCAAGAAGAACTGCCTGGCTGCTCAAAGGACTCACCTGTCTGCTTTTCTACAAAGGACTGCTGCCTTGCTGTTGGCCTGCTGCCTTGCTGAACTGCCTGGCTGCTCAAAGGACTCACCTGTCTGCTTTTCTACAAAGGACTGCTGCCTTGCTGTTGGTCTGCTGCCTTGCTGAACTGCCTGTCTGCTCAAAGGACTCACCTGTCTGCTTTTCTACAAAGGACTGCTGCCTTGCTGTTGGCCTGCTGCCTTGCTGAACTCTTGTCTGGCTGTAAAAGTGCTCTCCAAGGGCTTGGATAGAGCTTGCCTCCTGTTCCCTGAAGTCTCAGGACCAAAAAGACTTCTCTCTTCCTCTTGGACGCTCCGTGTGCCGAAATGTTCGACGCACAGCTTGTTCCGCGGCAAGAAAAACGCCGCACACTGGCGCTGATCGACGCGACACCTTCGGGACGACCGAAACTTTGACGCACGGCCTCGCAAGGACAACGCCGGCCGACTTCCCGGGAGAAATCGACGCGACGCCTACCGTGAGATCGAAACTTTGACGCACGGCCTCGCAAGGACAACGCCGCCCGACTTCCCAGGAGAAATCGAAGCGACGCCTGCCGTGAGATCAAAACTTTGACGCACGGCCTCGCAAGGACAACGCCGCCCGACTCCCCAGGAGAAATTGACGTGACGCCTGCTGTGAGATCGAAACTTCGACGCGCAGCCCCGCAGAACGACGCGCAGCCGGAAAACAAGCAGGAAAATCCACGCACAGATCCGGGACATCTGGTACTCCCCGCGAACCACAGAAAGAGACTGTCCGCGCACCGGAAAACGACGCACGACTCCCAGCGTGGAAAATAACGACGCAAGTCCGTGTGTGCTGAGGAGAAATCGACGCACCCACCAGTTTTCCACGTACCTCTTCTCCTGTGGCCCTCTGAGGAGATTTTCCACCAGAAACCAGGTACTTTGTGTTTGAAAGAGACTTTGTTTACTTTCTAAAGACTTAAGACACTTTATATCACTTTTCAGTGATATCTTTACAAATTCATATTGCAACTTTGATCGTTTTGACCTGAAGATACCCAGATAAATATTATATATTTTTCTAAACACTGTGTGGTGTATTTTTGTGGTGTTATGCTATGATATTGTATGATTTATTGCACAAATGCTTTACACATTGCCTTGTAAGTTAAGCCTGACTGCTCGTGCCAAGCTACCGGAGGGTGAGCACAGGCTGATTTTGGATTGTGTGCGACTTACCCTGACTAGAGTGAGGTTTCTTGCTTGGACAGAGGGCAACCTGACTGCCAACCAAAAACCCCATTTCTAACAGTCCCCCAATGGCACTAAAATAAAAATAAAAAATACTTACCTATACTTACCCTATTTACCTGGGATGGGGAACCCCATCCTCCGGTGTCCCTCTGGTGTGGGTGGGGGTGTTCCGGGGCTTGAGGAGGGCACCTGTGGACCCATTTCCTGGTGTTTAACCATGGAAATGGGTCCACAGGTCCCTTAACGCCTGGTCTCACCCAGGCTTTAAATAATAGTGCAAAGCAAGTTTTGCACCATGATTTCACCCCTCCCCCACCCGTGCGTAATTTTGGCACAGGGATAAATATGGGGCTATGTTTTTTTTTTAGATGGGAGCCCCTACCTTGTGTCTCATTGACACAAGGTATGTTCACACATCTAAAATAATGGTGCAAACTCCAATATTTTGAAGTTAGACAGGTCTAACGTCAAAATATAAATATGGAGTTAGTGATGCGCCGAATTTGCTTTAAATAAATTATGCAAATTCGGTGCAAAAGGGGTATAGATATACCCCTTAGTTTTGAACTTCTGCATTGTGCATCAAGACACGTGGTGCCAGTATTCTGCTGACCAGCAAGACTAAAGTGGGGCAAGGTACTGTCAGTGAAGCCTTCTTGCCTCTGTGGAGATTCCCTCCTGAGGCTGGATGGGGCAGAAAATGTGGAAAGGAAGAAGCTGTTGTCAGCATGGAAAATTCAGGATTCCAGTTGGGACTGGAACCTTCTTCTGGACCTGCAGCAGAGTTGTAAGAATATTACTGTAAATAGAGAAAGTCAACTGTAGCCAGGTAGGAATATCCGAGAATTTTGCTTCAAGATAGTGTTCTATCAGATCTTGCAGAAAAACAGAGTTAGAAAAAGATCTACTCCCGGAGGACCAGAACAGCCTCCCAAGGGTGTTAAGAAATGAAATTGATCGCTTAGGTGATCTCAACTATGTCTTTATTCTACTCTGAGATTTTGGAAGGTATAGCAGCATCCCTCACTCTCAATGCATCCCAGGCTGCCCCTGTTTGCAGCTTTCATTGCTTACTGAAGCCTGTAAGCTCATGATGTAAACTCCAAGTTGTGTTACGATACCTTCATTTTTGGGTAATTTATTTACCACCTCTTTTCCCCATTTGTTCTGCAGCACTCCTTAGATCTTCATGGAAGACCTGGAACTCCCTCCCCGTCAACCTATGTCTGACCCAGGACCTCCTGTCCTTCAGGAAGCGCATAAGACATGGCTCTTCAAGCACTCACACCCCCCCCAGCGCCTTGAGACCATACCGAGTGAGTAGCATGCTTATCAAATTACTAATTGATTGATTGATTGATGGAAGGGTTGCAGTGCATGAGTCACTCGTAACTGATGACTCATTGTCATCTTTGTGTGCTCGAGCTGTGCAGTACAAAAGTCAGTTTATTAGTGTTGTGCTAAAAACAGCGATCTAAACACACATTGGGAAGATAACATTGCGTCCTGAAATACGGAGCTAATAACAGAAACCCCACACTTACATTGACAACATTATGGGAAACTATAATATGGTGCAGATAGTTACATGGTCGATATTTTGTAGGTCAATAATATGACATAAAACCAGTTTATTTTTAATAGTTACAAGAACTGTGCATATGAACCCCGAGTATGTTGGAGATCATCACATTTACTAAAGGCTCCTTTTTGGAAAGTGCGAACACACACACACCCGTGCACCCGCGCACACACACACTCGCTATCTTGATTTTTACTAATCCCTGCAGACTTGATTTTCTGTTCATACAGTTTTCCCTCTGTAAGCATGGCAGAAGTCCTGTGGGCTCAATCCCCAAATTCCTAGTTTGTGTCAGTTGTAGTCTTACTACTTTATCCCCCATTATGAGATGCAGAGATTCGAATGGCGCAGTGATGCCGAACCTACTAAATACTGTAGTCCACGGTATCTGTATTTTGTAGGGTGGAGGAGTGGGGTGTTATTGCTGAAAATAACAGACTACTAATGATGAGATAGTAAGATGGCAACGGCCCAAGTCCAGGACTTACATTGATTCCATTTCTTTCACACCCAGGTTACATCAACACTTCATTCTGGCTTGAAACAGTAAGATACAAAGTGATGAAAAGGTTCCTGTTGGTTCATGGATTGTAAAAGCATTCTTGGATACCCCATCAATATGCAATGGCTCCTTGGTGTGCATTAGTTTGTTTAGAGATTTAGGGCCTGGTTTAGAAGTCGTCAGGGGGATTACTCCGTCTCAAACTTGATGGATATCCTGTCTGACATTTGTGGCAGAGTATTCCCCTCCGTCCAGATCTCAATTACGCTCTTAGTTGTTTTCTGACCCCTCATTTGTCTTTGAGTCACTTTGAATTCGGGAATCACCATCTTAGTATTTGGAATTGCTTTATTTTGGCCATATTTTGCTGGGCTATCAGAGATCTATCCTCACAATGAGCAATTAGACTTCTTAAAGTCTTGCCTCTAAAAGCACTCTCTGGCTAACTGTGGTACAATTTATCAGAGGAACCTAGTCATGGCTACTTCCTCCACCCCATTTTATGTACCTGTTAAGAACAAGTAATCACTTTAGGTTCCTTTATCAAACTATTTTCATTCAAAGGCTATGATTGGAATCCTGAGCAAATGCTGGCAAAGCCAATTGGTCTAGGTATTGTTTGAGAGTGAGGCAAACAGGGAGAATTCTGCAAGAGGTGACAGAGAGGGCTATAGTTGTAAAGTTGTATAAAAGTATTAAAAAAGTGATGAGTGGAATGTTTGAATTAGTCTCAGCCACTGGTAATTACTTCTTGGAGCCGTATCCCAGTCCCTCATATTTTGCACACCATGCCTCCTCAGTTTGGACCCAGCTATATGCAAATCAGTCTTGACACTGCTCCAATGGAACACTTCACCCAAACTGCCAAGCCAGGCCTCCATGAATCGGAACACAAGCATCCTATAACTGGTGTTACCCATGTTATAGGCTCATTGGCCATCTATACCGTGGTTCCAGTGACACAGTTTGTATGGGACCTAAGTCTGGGCATACCCATCCCACTTAGGGTTACATATTAAAGTATTGATAAAGTGATGAGTGGAAAGCTTGAATTAATCTCATACACTGGTAATTTCTCAGGCTGCAGCCCGGCCATTGATATTTTACACACCATGTCACCTCAGTTTGGGCCCAGCTATTTGCAACTCAGTGTTGTCCCTGCTCCACTGGGAACAGTCCACACAGAACTGCCAAGCCAGGTCCTCTGTGAACTAGAACACAATCAACCCAGGACCAGTTTCACCCTTGTTATGCACTCATCAGCCAGGTACAGATTGGTTTCAGTGATGCAGTGTGCATTGGACCCATGTCTGGACATACCTGTCCCAGTTAGGAAGAGAGATATAATATACAAAAAGTGATAGGTAAAATGCTTGAATTAATCTCAGCCACTGGAATTACTCAGGGTCTCATCCCAGTCCATCGTTACTTTGCTCACCATGCCACCTCACTTTAGATCCAGATAAATGCAAATCAGTCTTGACCCTGCTCCAATGGGAACAGTCCAGCCCGAACTGCACACTGTATCACTGGAACGAAGCTATCACTGGCTGATGAACCCATAACAATGTTGAAACCAGTCCTGGGTTGCATGCGTTCCAGTTTAGGGCGGACTAGCCTTAGCAGTTCATCTGGACTGCTCCCATTGGAGCAGTGTCAAGACTGATTTTCATACAGCTGGGTCCAAACTGAAGTGGCATGGTGTGCAAAATAGCGATGGATTAGGTTTTGACCCCAAGTAATTACCAGTGGCTGAGATTAATTCAAGCATTCCATATATCACTTTTGTATAGTATAGTTATAAAGTAGTCCCTCTTGAAGTTGAATCCAAGCATTCAAGTGGAGGAGGAAATGTACACTCAAACATCAATAGCATTAGATGACAGATGAATATCCTGAGCTGACCGAAGACATAATCGGCCAAGTTTCAGGTCATAGTCTGAAAGAGGCTGATCGATGAAAGGGAATGGTTGATGGGGGTGGACCCAAAGCCCTAAAAGTGCACTCTCAAAACCCAGACCTAAATAGGTCTCTCCCTCATCTAAGAAATAAAAAGGAAGTGAGTTCTGGTGAGAATGGAAATTTTGGCACACCTGGACATACAACTGCAGATCAAGTTAAATATAAGGCTTGTAACACTCAAAATGCTTTAGAATAGCATCTGAATAAAAATTAATGCGTTTTCCCCAAGATAAACCTCTCCTTCGCATGCACCTTTCATTTAGATAAATTTTTGTAGAAATAAATATCCTGTTTCTCGATGACATTACAACATTACCAAGATGAGGAAATCTATCCATTCGCAGTGTCCCTAAATATTGCATGCTATCTCAGAGATAATTTGCAAAAAAAAAACATTACAAGGTCTAGTAATGTTACAGCAAGTCATCTTATAGCCAAGGGAAGGGAATCAACACGATAAAGGCCGAGTGTAAATTGCATTGCCTTCTGGGTACTGAGAAACATCTCGGCATATTTCCTGACAAGTTTTATCTAAAGAAACTTTTAATTTAAATCCTGAGGAAAGAGGTGTCTGCTACATTGAGATTCTTCAATTTCAGAATGCCAATTGAGGATCATTAAAGATGGATAGAAGAGTTTAGACACAATTCACGAGTTCTGATGAATAGCAATTGGGGAACTTAAAACTGTACACGTGCATAGGACCCTCTGGCACTGTGACATAGCTTAACATTGCAATGAATGAAAGATGAGCTTCCGAAAGCATTTAACAACCCTCCAAAAGTGCAAAGTCTGTTAGTAATGGTTGCATAAATTACCTTCCGGTGAAGAAATAGGAACTTTTAATGATCTACTGTGACAGCAGCATGGGTTTTTTGGGGCACACATATGTACATATCCTGCCCTAAAGTTTAAATGATGCCTTAGTCTTACCACAGATAATCTAAACCTGTGAAAGAGAGTTTTCTTAGTAAAAAAGTAAATTATCTACAAATTTTGGAAACTACCTGCAAGTGAAAATTATTTCTATGTATGACTAAGAAGTTGTCACACAAGCGGCTACAGTTGTCTGTGGTACAGATCATGGAATACAGGTAAAGAAGCACTTATTTAGAGGTGAACTGTAAATCAGAGGTAATATCCGTGATGGGGCATTGACACTGCTATCAGGATGAACAAAAAGAGACCATTAGGACTGTGTGTTATGGGGCAGAGACACTGGAAACAGGATAAACAAAGAGAGATCATTAGAAATATGTGTGCCATGGAAGAGGAACTGGTAACACGATAAGCAAAGGGTAGAGATGTGCATGTGGGCAGACACACTGGCATCATAATAAACAGTGTTCAGAAGAGATGTGCAAGTGGATCACAAACACTGGCACCAGGATGAACAAAGAGAGTTCATCAGAGGAGTGCATGTAGGGCAGAGACACTGGTATCCGGATGAACAAAGTAGTCATCGGAGATGTGCATGTGGGGCAGAGACACTGGCATCAGGATAAACAGTGTTCATGAAAGGTGTGCATGAGGGCAGAGACATGACCGTCAGGATAAACAGTGTTCATCAGAGGTGTGCATGTGGATCGGGGTTACTGGCATCCAGATAAACAGTGTGCATGTGGGGCAGCGATACAGGTAACACCATAAACAAAGGGCAGATATGTGCATGTGGGGCAGAGACACTGGCATCAAAATAAACAGAGTGTTTATAAGAGGTGTGCATGAGGGTAGGGACACTGGCATCAAGACAAACAAAGAGGGTTTATCAGAGGTGTTTATGGGGGGCAGAGACACTGGCATCAAGATAAATAAAGAGTGTTTATCAGAGGTGTTTATGGGGGCAGGGGAGCAGAGAAACTGGCATCGAGATAAACAAAGAGTGTTTATCAGAGGGGTGCATGTGGGGCGGAGACAATAGCAGCAGGATAAACAAAGAGTGCTTATCAGGGGTGTGCATCCCCTGATAAGCACTCTTTGTTTCAGGCATCAACATAAACTCAGGCTCAGGCTCAGGCTCAGGCATCAAGATAAACAGTGTTTATCAGAGGTGTGCATGCGGGGCAGGGACACTGTTATCCAGGTAAACAGTGTTTATCAGAGGTGTGCATGTGGGGCAGGGACACTGTTATCCAGGTAAACCGTGTTTATCAGAGGTGTGCATGTGGGGCAGGGACACTGTTATCCGGGTAAACAGGGGCAGGGACACTGTTATCCGGGTAAACAGTGTTTATCAGAGGTGTGTATGTGGGGCAGGGACACTGTTATCCGGGTAAACAGTGTTTATCAGAGGTGTGCATGTGGGGCAGGGACACTGTTATCCGGGTAAACAGTGTTTATCAGAGGTGTGCATGTGGGGCACTGTTATCCGGGTAAACAGGGGCAGGGACACTGTTATCCGGGTAAACAGTGTTTATCAGAGGTGTGTATGTGGGGCAGGGACACTGTTATCCGGGTAAACAGTGTTTATCAGAGGTGTGCATGTGGGGCAGGGACACTGTTATCCGGGTAAACAGTGTTTATCAGAGGTGTGCATGTGGGGCAGGGACACTCGTTCATCCTCCCAACCCTTCTTCTGCCCTCTTCAGGCCTAGTCTATATCAGACTGAAAAGTGCTGGCTAAGGGGTTCTGGCACTTATCCAGGTATTATGGCCCAGTTCCAATAAGTATCTCAACACTGTTCAAACATCTGGGTCCCACTGATTCAGCCCAGGGAATCTGTTTGTATTCTCAGGATTAATTATTTGAATAATATATGCACCAAAGAAAAACAAGGTTTCTCCAAGGTAGCTCTCCACACGGTCAACATGTAATGATAAAATAAAATAAAAAACAGAGGCAACACTTTGCAGAAGCATTTATGAGTATGGCATTAGTACTACATAAGTACTCTATTACGTAGTCTTACATGGCTTTTTGAACCCGCCCAAAAACGTCTAACTCACAATTAGTAAAACTGCAGACAGTGCACAGTCCTTTCATATTTGTACTAATTGTATATAAACAATCCCTGAATATTTAATTTCCCCCATTTTAGGCATTTTGAGGTCGATTCACAAACATTTGACAGAATAAACTGAAAAAAGTCCTACAGGAGTACTACTTGTTTACTCCAAAATGGCTTTGTGAATAAACTCCACAGGTTGCAAAAAACAGAAGCTACAAAATATTAACCACCACGGTATTTCTCACATATAAATATACAATTTTCGAATTGTATCTCACTCCATTATCATAAACTAGCCACATACTGGAGAACTGTCCAGTAGTAAATGAACCCATACGTGCAACGGAAAGGGAGCCTGGTTGAAGATGGGATAAGGTGTTTACATCAGAGTGATATGTGCGCTAGTGATATTTATGTATGGTAAATAGTTTGACAGTAGATACTTTCGAGTCTATGTCCCTGTTTATGATTTGGCTGCACAGGTCAGAATTACGAGTTGTTAGGTATTTAACGCATCGGATATTAATCGGATGCGTTGAATATTTCCACTTTCCTTCAATTTCGTCAAGTCAAATCTGCTGACATTTGACAGGGGAAAAGCAGACGGTATTTCCCCACATAAACTTGTAATCGCTGTGATTTATCATTATTTATCCTTTGTGATAACACCCAAACTTCTAATCAGGGCCTATGTTTTTGAAGTCTATTTTTTCTGTCTATGTTTGCACAGGGAACCTTAGCAACAGCTGTATGTTTTAAGGTGATCTGTTTGCAGACTCCTGATCCTTCTACCAATGACTGGTTTGTCAAATAGAACAGACTTTAAGCTCTGATGTATCTCGAGTCTCCTCTCAACTGTTGCCCGCATGTATTAAAATAAGTGCTACAAACGCCTCACAGAAAATACAATGAGTATCAGAAACCTCCTTGCAGACTGCGGTAATTGCAGGGTCAATACTTATCTGAGAAGAGGAAGCTGGTTACACAGAGAGTGAGATTAATGTCTATTCCTAGCTCTAATGCTACACTGTTTTTACTCTGTACCTAGGTAGCTTGAGCCTACGTAGCCACTTATTGGGTCACCTTGCCTCTGCTTTGGCATAATACTTTGGTCTGGAGGGGGAGCAATCTAATGTATAAGCTTGCGGCTAGCACAAGAGGGAGGAACGCCCCCTTTGCATAAATTATGCCTGGCGCAAGCATAATGTAGCGCAAAGGGTTACAGGGTAGTGCAATGCATTCATTGCGCCACCCTGTAAATACGGCGCCGAGATTTAGGCCTAGTTGGTCCACATTACATTAATAAATAATGACGTTAATGTGGCGCATGGTGGTGCTAGGGGACTATAACTATCCCCCTAAATCCCCAACCAATGGATGGAGAGGATCTGGAGTCACAATGGCCTCAGAGCTAGCCACCTCATTCCTGCACCACTCAAGCCAGTTTAATTCCTCTCCATAGATTAGGCGACTTTAAAGACACTGGAAACCTCAAAGATGTCCTTATCTGGCTCAACCACCAGGATTCTAGTGGGCAGGACATATATCCTGCCAGTCTCATGCACGTGATGCAGAAGTCAGTTCAAGTAGAGAGATGCCTGCATGGTATAATCTACCTCTATTCCAAATATCACTGAAATGTGAATTGTATTGTATTATTTCATTCACTAAGCCATGAACGTCAATTCACCAAAGGGCCAGGGGAGCGGAAGTGATATCACATGCCGTTTGACCTTTACATTCGCTCCTTCACACATGCTTACACATCCACACACAATCACACATAAACACACTCTCTCACATAAACACACACTCACCTGCATGCATGCACACAACATACATACAAAAAAAAATTGTAGTTACCTCAGCTGCTAGGGAGGGTTATATTCCAGCTCATTGTACTCAGTTTTTATTATAATGCGCTATTATTCACTATTAGTGTTATAAACATTCACAAAAAAGGGGATTGCAGCCCCAACCGATGTCCAAGCTGCCCCTCTATTGCTAGCACTAAATTTGCCACCGCTGAGGCCAGGGGTCGCATAGGCAGTGCCCATGGTCACAAGGGGCAAGCCACGGGCCACAGATGCGACCCCCGGCAACCCTAAATGACGTCTATGCACTAAGCTTCATCCATTGTTTTTTATTTGAACTTCATATGTTTTTGTGGCTCCCTTTCACTCTCTGTTAGTCTTTCTTGCATTTTTTCCATGGTTTTCTTATTTCCTATATCCATTTCTACTCCCTGGAGTAGTACTTGGTATTCTGTGAAATCAAACACCTACTTATTTTTAAAAGAGCACACACAAGTCTACAGTAAACAAAAATAAAAATGAAGGCAATAAGCAAAGTAATGCAGTACAAATAAAAATAAATTTACGATATACCTTTTGTGAATATTGCAGAATGCATCATGGGACCTGATTCAGAAAACACTTTTGCACCTCTGAGTTCAATCTAGATGCACTAGTACTATTGTTTACAAATGCATATTTAGTTCACATATTTAATTCATAAATGAATTTGCATATATTTAATATAGTGTAACATTATGTGTCAGCCAGTCTACTGCCAGGAGTAGGTTATGGGCCGTCCAAGGTGAGAATGCCAGCCTAAGCTGATAGACACCTACACCTGCTGTTTGTGGGTGTTCACACATGTTTTATGGCAAATTACAACCCAAATACAGTCGGTTATTTACACCTGACAACTGCAGCATCAAATCACTATCCAAGAAATTATTAGGGAGGGTAAACCCCCAATATGGGAGGGTAGAGTGTAGTCTGGAACTTCACAGGTTACAAATGTGTTCCACAGAGGGCATTAGAATCAAAAATATAGTCGAAATCTTATGCCCCAGCGCAAGCCAGAAAATCCAGAATTTTTGTTTGTGAATAGTAGCGTAAATCGTCCGCGTACAAGTAACTACCAAGTTTAAGTTTAAAAAGGAGAGACTCTATGCGTGCATCTTTCTATGTTGTGCTGGATTAAAATGGATTAGATTTCTATTCTAGCAGTTAACAAATAAAGGCATGCAACGACTTACTAGGGAGAGTTCCTCTTTTTTGTGCTGCAGCGAATATGCCTTCTAGACAAAATCAAGAGATTTACTGACTGATTTAATTTCCAATTCCCCAATAACCAACTTGAATAAAAAAATGGATGAACCCTTTTGTTGCAAAATATGTCTATATTGACTTTGAGTAGTTGAAATAATTAGGCGAAATTTGAAACATATAAAATGTGCCCTTTTATGGAGCAGAATATGAGCTGATTTGCTGCTTTGAGGACAGTAAGACAATGTCTGAAAAAAAACACAGGCCCAGATTTATTAAGGCATGACACAAGGGTAACGGAAGCACTTAAAGCAGATTTACTATGCGACACAAAACCTACCTTGTGTGGCCCTGTGTGACTTAGTAAGTCTAGAGTAACGCAAGGCAGCACAAGTCACTGGCTTGAATTACTCTGCAATGGGAAGGTGTTCCATGGGGGAACATGGGCATACCCATGCAACACCCCACGGATTTTGGTACATTGTATGATTTCTGCACACACATAGAAAGAGGAACATGAATTTAAGGATTGTTTTTGTGCCGGAAGTTATTGCTTTCTGCACAAAAATAAATTCTGCCTGTAATGCTAGCCTGCCTGTGGTGCAAGGGTGCCTACAATAGCACTAGGCAGCACTCAGTGTGCCAGCGCAGACAGAGAGAGCAGGAATGTGCCATTTCTAAGTAAATATGGCACATTCATGTTCCCTACATTTGGTGCAGCTCGGTGCTGCTCAGTGCATCAGCTTGTCTTACTGCTTTGCATTGTGCCAAATGTTAGTAAATCTGGGCCATGCAAGGTATTTACCTTACTGCGTGCAACATAAAGATTAAGATGTTGCCCAGACACCTGGCAGGCATAGTCAGGATCTGGATGCTGTGTGAATTTTTCTTCACCTAAGAAAAAAATACAAATGTCGTCCGGTTGGTCACTGCGGCACTGACACATATGTCTATGCCTGGGGTCATCGAGCACCTGGGGAAATCCAACAGATTCTGGCACTACACAACACTAGACACTTGGAGGCTACCTGGGAGGTCTGGCTACCATGAATGTCACACATTGTCTTACCAAAAATTTCCTCCACAGATCAAACATTTGTTTAAAAAAATCTCACATTTCTGTGTTGGAAGCTATTAGGATTAGTGGGGAACAGCAAAATTCCACCACTCATTTTTGCCACAGGTCTACCATTAAAAACAATACTTTCTTGTGGGGTGAGCTATCGCAACTGTGAGGAACTGGCCAAGTCTATGACCATGTGAAGTCAATATAGTCCTAATGCGGTCTACACAGATTCACAATATCGACCTATGCCTGCCCAATGAAATACACCGACCCACATGTGCAGGCTGTTTTGTTTTTAATCTGGGCAAGTGTGGACATATTGAGTGGTCAAACTTTTGAAATCTGCTTAAATTTCAGATGTTTTCTGCCACAGAAAAGTGAACAAAATGTAACTTCTTTACCCATATTTTTATATTTGTAGGGGATTCTGGATAACAAAAGATGTTGTGATTCATACACGCGAGATCTCCTTTGATTACCAGTTCTTGCTAGTTCTCAGAAATGACTCGGGTTGGTCGGTATTCCTGGTTGCCAGCTGACCCCGAACCCAAATAATACAGACATCCGTGCAAGGAATCACTCCCCATCAAAACATTCACTTGTGTCTAGTGTGTGAATCCCTGTTCCATCCCAAGGAATACCCAAACAATTCTGCTATCTATACTCTACGACCAGCTAGGGGAACACACATTTTATCAAGACTTAGCATGGATTTGTTTTTGTGTGAGGAAGTCTATCTATAGGAAACTACCATGTTTTGGGGGAAAAATGCTGAAACTTTGACAAATGTATTGTTCAACACATTGTCTCACCTAACAATTAAACAACAGTTGTCTGGCATGTAGCAAAAGAAACCTCATGAAATATGTGCCTTTCATTGTTTTCCAAATCTCCAAAATGATCTGCACCCAGTTTAATGTCCATGGGCTCCCCAAAAACATAGAAAACCCATAAATATCTGGTACTTCCATTCACCGGAAAACCTGTGAAACAATGTTGGGTGTCAAGACCTGGCACAGATATGTTCATGTGCAAGGAAGATTAAAGATAGTTACAATGTGTTGGAAAAACATGCTAAAATCTGCATATGGTTAGGTTCACTGTGTGATATCCCAGCCAACAAATCTTGTGAGGGAGGTCTGGCACCCAGTGAAAGAAACCTTAGGATGTGTAAATGTTAAAAAATGTATGGTTGTGGTAGGTTTCCATACAGCCCCAGAGGGATTTTTCTGACTGAAGCCCAGATACCCTGAACTGATATTTCACTTACAGTTACTTTCCTAATTGCCGAGGACACAATGAAGAGCCAAAAAATGCATACATTCCTGATAACCCTGAGCCCAGAAGACACAATGGAGCAAAGCTGATGTTAAAGCTTTGGCAGATAAACATTCCTGTGTGGTGGAGACTGGGGGAAATTGCCAGATTTTCGAAAAAAAAGTTGATAGAAATTTAGCAAATATCATGCTCAGCCTATTCTATTTGCCAGTCAGTGAGGGCAATGGGTGTATGGCTTGTACCAATTGATTTATTTTGTCAAACAGAAATATAAAGTGCATATAGTTTATTTTTTCTGCATAGTCCTGAGTTCGATATTTGCATTAACTAAGGGAACAGTGCACCATAAATGATTTAGCCACAGTTTTGTGATCTGTGATAATATTGGTAATATCACACAATATGTAGACTACGTTCCCTTGGAAAACGCACACATATGTGGTATTGTCTGCCTGTCTGCTTTCAGAGCAACATTTCATGCATTAGTATTCTGGGATTTAAGTTTGTCCATTTGAGAAATACATACACGTATTGGAATACATTTGTTGAAAAAAATTAACATATCGCTGCGATTTTTGTTTTATAATCAGACTGTAATAAAATATCGATGTGGAGTGTGCACCAGTGCATAGCAATGAATGTGACAAAAAATATGTAAATTGTAGGAGTGCAGAAAGAGGCCAAAAAGGTACGTGGTCAAACAACATAATGCAGATTATTTTTAACGAAAAACAACGAAGCTCCAGCACAGGGTACTCAAATACTGCAGCAGGTAAAAGGTTAACAACAAGCACTTGCAAAGTCAATAGATGTCACTTTTGAAGGTGAAGATTTACAACGTTTTTGCATTGGGTTTGCATTACTTTTTTGGAGATTTACAAACCAATGCACATTGGTATTTGCATAGTTTTATAAGGAAAAGTAATGCAAGCTAGCACAAAGCTCTGCTTTGCATTACTTAGCATCAAAGTGGTGTCACATGAGTGATACATGGGCATTCTCATTAAACGACCCATGTTTTTTGATGCAAAATCCTATCTACTAACATTAGTAGATTGGGTTAGGTGCCAAAAAATAAGGCTGCTAGAAAGCAGATGCTAAAAGGAGAAATGTTTTCATTTCTCCTTTCTTTTCTGACTTGCATGTGTGCTGAACTGTACATCACACATACCAAGTAGGAAATAATTAAAATCCTCTCAAGTCTTCCAGTACAAAACCTATGCTAGACTCACGCACACACCCTTGCACTATGGCGCAAAGGTGTGTGTGTGCCACTCAGCAGCAACGTTATGCACCAGTGCTAGAGAGAGGGTAGGAGAGTGCCATATCTCTAGATATGGTGCTATCCTGCCCTCTCCCTGTCACGCAACTCAGCGAAGCTACTTTGGTTGCTGCGCTGCATTGCGTGACACCTTTCTAAATCTGGGCCACAATGCATTAGCTGACCTTTGAATTAATCAATACTTGTTGCTGATGATGAATTGGAAATAGAAAAAGTGAATGATTTTTGCAAATGCTGAATAGCATAGGCAAAAAAGACAAAAAAGACAAAAACCTGCCCACAAGATGACAGATACTTATATGCATCACCATTACGATGGGGCGGCCATTTTGACTTTTTTAATAGAACATTCCAATTTGTTTGACGCTCATCTTGGTGCAGTAAATCAAAACAAATGAATTAAGGTATGCACAGTCACCTTTAGTTAAAAGAGAGACCCAGTAGGAAATTGCAGCCACTGGTGGCACATAAAAAGGAAATAAATTCATCAAATTAAAAACACAAAACTGGACAGGACGGTTGAGGGAGCATCGGAGGAGCAGCTGGGCTAGGGAGCCGCTGATGAATGATGGTGAATAGGGACTAAGTGAGGGTCCAATGATGCAAACAGACAATGGATTATATAAAAACCTGACAAGGAAGGAGGGGGAGTCAGTGGTGTGGGAGCAACTACAGAGAGCACGGTGGAAATTTGATGGGGGTGGCATCCCACAGGTGAGAGGAGAATAGAATAAGAAAACACATGGACGACTGATAGCACAAGAGGAGAGCATTGGCAAATTCAATAGTTGAGGCTTTAGATATGCAAATGGATGCAGCATTGTCAAATTAGCATGAAATACACAGAATGGAGCCAGTAATAGCGCACTGCCCGGGATATAGTTGTAAAGTAGACCCTCATGCAATTCAAGGCAATCAATTGAGTTAAGACTGAAGGATACTTTGAAACAGCTAACAGCATTAGTTGAGAACCAGACGCTACCCTCGGGCGAACCATTATATGATTGACAATATCACAAGCTACTGGCTGAAAGAGGCTGGTTGAGGAAAGACAATGGTTGAAACAGACAGACCCAAACCACATTCTATGTTTATAGTCAACAATAGGTCAGTATGAGGGCTCTTCTGTCAAACCACCAGAGCTAAACATTAGTTCCCTGCACTGAAGCACTGGAAGGATAAAACTCACTCAATCAAAAGGATGGTAGACAAGCTAAGCTCCAGGGAAGGGGAAAACACAAGAAGAGTAAGAAAAGTCACAAAATAAGAAGCACGCAAATGAGATTGCCAAGAACGCCAACCAATGATAAGAACGGAGTTACCCAAAGCCTGCCATATTTATTGGCATTGTTCACAATATGTCTCAGGCAAGACTGCCAGAAGCTGTCTGTAGGTGAGACTTAAAAAGAAAGGATTTTGTGCACTCCTAATCTGTTGTCTACACCTGTCCCTGACTGTTCAGCTAGAAAGTGGAATCCTGCTCTCCAACCACCAGAATATGCTTCTGCTCCACAAATATCAGGCTGCAGAATATTGCCGAGTGTGCAACATTTTAAAGTAGACAGAAACCCTTCATGGCGTAGCGTAAAACATCTAGAAGGTATATTCCCTTAGGAATGGAGCACAGGCAGGTTTTAAGCTGCCTGCAAACTTTCAGTGAGGAAGAACTGGGACTGAAATATCAAAGTGTCATGTAAGAACCTTGCACCCTCATTCTTTGAGGTGATTTTGCCTTGAAGAACGGTCTGGTTTGGTAGACTGTAATGGGCTGACAGGAGAATAAAAGCAGAATGTCCCAGAAAGAAAAAGACTGCCAATATCATGCCAAGCCCAGTGAACCGGGCAGCACAATTTACCAGGGTTCACGTACATATACATAACAACTTTGTATTGATTTTTTGTCTCGGCTTCTAATTAGCATTCATGTAGACATCCGGGCACCTTCACATGACATTTGAGCAGCGGCAGGTCTGTTTGCCTGCGTGGACTTACAGGTGATCTTTTCATGGCAACTTGCCCTTTCCCCAAACAGGTAGCTGGGAATTAACAAAGACAGTTTGCAAGGAGGTGAAAAAAACATAAATTACTGCAACAGCCTAGCATCAAGTCATCACAAGAAGAACAGAAAAGAGGCCTTCCCTTGCTGTTTTGAGCAGATAATATTTTTCTGAGAAGACATGTACTACTGAAATGCAGTCCTGTTCTGTGGGATACATACTACTAATTAAACCACCTCTGCGGAGTGCTCTACTTGTCACATTGTCAAGTTAATGAAGCCACAGGCTTGCCTTCCCACCCCCCCCGGAGGTGCATTACAATAACGATGCCCTCTAATCCCATGGCAGTGATGGCTTTTCATCACCACAGAAATAGGACTACTTGCCTTGAAAATAAACAACATAAAAAATGAAGAATGTATGCAAAAGTATAGTTTTTATATAAAACGTAGTATTTTTAGCAGTCGCTGACACATTATTTTAAATTCGATGTGCAATGACTTTGTAATCATACCGGTGTATTTTATTGACTTTAAATTGGTGAGACGCTAAACAGAACGAACACGATTTTAGCAGCTATTACCTGTTTTAGGTTATTTTACCAGTTAATATGTGTAATGTAATTTGATAGAATAACATGTCTGCTCCTTGTTACACTTGTGTCATAGAAATAGAAGAAATATAATGGTGTACAATCGCTTATGAGTAGCTTAGGCTCGAGAAATAGGTGGGACAGATGCAGAGTGTGGAAAGCGAGGGGAAGAAGAGGCCAGGAAGAGAGTTCTATAGGTGAGTGAGAGTGGAGCCTGTTCAGAGTGTGTGTTGTGGAACCCAGTCTGAGTGCGTGTTGTGGAGCCCAGTCTGAGTGCTCTGGGTGCAGTGAGGGGTGTGTAGCGTTAGTACTTGAGGGTTCAGTGTAAGTGCGGTCTTAAGCCGGGTGGAATCCGGCAACAGTGTAGCCTGTGTAGTTTGAGAGTGGTTGGGCAGTGTGGACATGTCAGATGTGGTGTGAATGTTGTGTGTTGCAGTGGCTTGCGATGCCAGTGCTCTGCGGTGTAATGTGATTGTGCTGCATGGGAGCAGTCTGAAGCGTGAGAGCTCTGGGGGTGCAATGGTGAGTACAGTTTGGGCAGTTTCAATGGAGTGGGTTGCATTGAGGGCTTCATGGTGCAGTTGAGTGCTCCGGGTGCATTCTGAATGTTGTGGATGCTACTGCATGTAGTGTGAATGCAATGAAAAGCCCTGTGAGTGTTGTGTGTGCTGTGTGAATGATGTGAGTGTGAATGGGATTGCTGTATGGCGCATTCTGAATTATCCATTATGGGTTATGTAGGTTGCGTGGGCTGTAGTGTGAATTCTGTGGGGTGCAATGTGAGAGCTTTGAGATGGAATGTGAGCGCAATGGAGTGCAGCGATATTTTAATCATACTGGTGTTCAAAGTCACGTAGTTTTATTAACAAAGAGTGCACACAGTTCATCCGAGATCCATGACTAGTGTGTGCAATTTGCAAGAAAATTGTCATCATGCAAAAATCTGTTGTTCACATTATTTTGGGTTGATATTTCAGTTTCTGACCACCCGTTCGCTACAAAAAATAAATGCAGTTGACCATCAAAATTCAAAACCTGGCACAAACAAATTTGCAAGCAAGAAGCAACTATCTCAACCCCACTCTGCAACAAAAGCATGTGCCAGCAAACGGTCGACAAGCTCCAGTTGGCCCAAAAAATACGCAACTGAGTAAGTTAAGTTAGTGGAAAAGCTTTGCTAGCTACAGCTCAACACTGCAATGAGTTCTATACAAGCGTATATTTGTTTAATTAAAAAAAAAAAAAAAAAAACAAGCATTGGCAAAACCACAAGGCCATGCCTACAAGACCTACAGACCTTGTCAGTGTTAAGCCATCGCAGCTGCCGTGCAGGATGGTTGAAAATTAAGAAAAACAGTGTGATGCCAGCAGCACTGGCTGTGCCATTTTGCTTGTTTTGTTATGCAAGCGGGGTAGCATTAATCAACAACATGGGGGAGGGAGAACGCCTTGGGGCAAGCAACAAAAAGGGGGGTTGAGTTAAAGCAACAAGTGGAAGGGAGGGGGGAAAGCGAGGGGCAAGTATCAACATGGGGAGGGGGGAGGGATGGCGGACCGAGCAAGCTACAACACAGGGGGAGGGAGCGTGGGGCAGGAAGGGCAAGCTATAACACAAGTTGTGGGCAACCAACAACATAGAATAGGGAAGGCAAGGGAGGAAGAAAAGGCCACTTAGACGAGGAAGGGGGAGAAGTAAACAAGGGCGCCAGCTGAAAAAGATGTACTATGGTACATTGCTTAAACACAAAGAAACAAGCAACACCTATACAATAAGCAGTGGATGGACAGACGTAATGTGTCCATACTCCAGGCGAGACAAACACACAACAAAGAGAAAAAAAAACCTATGTATGGCAGCGGACCAATTAGAAGCAAGCAAGGAAAAGTGACAATCAAGTCAACCAATGCAAGCAATGGGCGGGCTCTGATAGAATGCACAAGCTTTCTTGCGGTTCCGGGACCTAACTACACACATCCATAGTCATTCCAATCTAACACTTTGGCAGCCCTTTAGATAAGGAAGATTTCTCTTCCAGGACATCGTTCGCGAAAGTAGCAGAGTGTAACTTTCCCTCAAATAGTCGCTCCTGCCTGTGCAAACTTTGGATAGTAAATTATCATTAGAGAGTGAGTGACAGGTGCTGCCACATGTGAAGTATTTTTGACGAATAACTGAATTCCATGGAAAGTGTTTAAAGAATAATTGTCCCTTGAGCATGAAAACAGTTAATTCCGAGCGTCTACCCTGTGGAGAGCAACTGATGAATATCTGTCAGTCATACTAAAAACTGAAGCTACCTTTGCGGGGGGTCCGTGGTTTCTTGGTTAACGAAGGGTGTTTACTTTGCAGTCCGCTAATGGATGAGTTTCACCATCAGTCACGCTCATCTCCTACGACCCTTGAATTATTACAGAAAACGTGGCCTTCCTTATTCACTCTCTATTAAGGATGCTGCAATCTTCTCTTTTGCCGCAGGAGGGCAATAGCTGCTTTGGTTTCAATAGTCCTGAACTGCAGATTCATATACTTGCAGCAGAAGTGCTATGAAAGAAAAGGTTTCTTCTGCCTGTCCTCACGGATTCACAGCGTCTCCAGAATGTCTTCTGTCGGGCAGGTAAATGTGAGAAAAGGAACGCGATGGAACCTAAGGCTCTTTCAGTAAGTAACCCATACTAAATCCTCACTTCGCGGATAATAAGAGGTCCACAAGAAATGGAGATGCCTGCATTCGCGTAGCTTGGACGCCACGAGCCCTTGAGCAAGCAAGGAAAATGGCTCATTTGACTTAAGTTGCGATATTAAAATACAGAACCATCAAGTTTCAATTGGTCCCTGAGGGCCCTGGACCCAGTGCACCTCACCTATTGCACCAATGGTAGCTACGCACTTGATGCCTGTACGACCAGCCCAACGAGTGTCTCGAACAGAATTTCACCAGACTGAACCTTGACCCGCCTGAGCGGGCATTCCCGAAGCTTGAGAGAGTCGGAAGAAGTGTTGGGCGTGGGTTGACGGGGGCTGGGGATCGGTGTTTATCATACTGAGGTGGACTGTGACGTCAGCATCGTCGAAGACGTAGAGCGGTCGGACCGTACTTCTTATGGTAGTGACGGCGACTGCCACGTTCTGTATGCTTGGACGCTCTGACAGAGGTCCATTAGAAAAGTGGAAGCCCATGGACAGAGACGTGCAGCACCCTGCCAGGCATGCACACGTGTTAGATCTCTAGAGCATGCATGTGCTCAGAGACCATCAGTGTGTGCAAGCCCCTTCAGCCAGGCAGCTTGCCTCACGAGGCCTCATTCACAACTGGCGGGGCCAGGCGTGCCACCATTCGCCTACTCCCTGCTCCCTCAACTTGGCCTGAACAATCATATCCATGCTTCAGTGTTTGCACTCCTTCAGCTCTCTACCTGGTGCTCGCCAAAAAACATCTGTGGTCCATGCCCTCAGGCCGGCCCACACCAGCATTGAGGATGATGGTTCCGCCCAGGCGAGGCTTTATTGGACTTCGGGGTGGCACGTAGAACCTGTAAGTGACTTAAGTTTGCTCCCAAACAGATGAGACTTTCCTGTTGTGGTAATGATCAAAGAGTGAAAGGATCTTTATTCCAAGACACAACACCTGTGTGGATAAACATTAAATTCAATTTGTTCAATGGAATGCGTTGCATTATTCCGATCAAAAAAGCGGTGTGACCTGATTGGTTGGCCAAGTGACACTGCTGCTTGGAGAACATGGTAAGTGCAGGATTTATCGGTGGGTAGCAATAAGGCCTTGCAGTAATTCAGCCTACATCTAATAATGGTTTTAGTTAGCCCTAATCAGCAAGAGATAGACAGCACCCTGAGACAGAAGTAAGTAGCATCAGCGCTTGAAACCAGTGCTTGAAATGGAAAAATAGAAGTGCAGGTACTCTGTGCTGGAGTACCTGCTTGTTTCTGAGAAGTGCCGGTACTCTCCAATTAAAAAAAGTATTACGTTTATCTTGAGAAGTGCAGGTACTCTCCCTCTCAAAACAAAAAAGTGCAGGTACTCAGTATGGCGACGGTAAGGTGGCGCTAGGTTTATAAATGTTTCATGATGCTATTGATGTACTCTGCAGGTGCCTAAATATTGGCGTTACTCCTGCAGAGTACATAGGGGCCTATAGTAAATAATGGAAGCCCCCTTTTAATGCCTGGTCTGAACAGGCGTTAAAAGTACAGTAAAAAATGACGCAAGGAAATCTGCTAGATTTCCTTGCGCCATTTGTTTGGCTCTCCTAACGGAGAATGCACCCTTTGCATACATTATGCCTGGCACAGGCATAATGTAGCACAAATGGTTACAAGGTGGCACAATGCATGCATTGCACCATTTGTAAATGTGAACGAGGATTTTGGCCTTGATGGGCGACATTAGCGTAACAAAAAAAGACGCTAATGTGGCGCAAGTGGCTTATAAATAGGTGCCTTAGTCCACTGTCTTGATTTATGCTCCATTACCAGGTAGTGTTTGACTCAGAATCATAAGGACTTCACTTTGATTTAACACCAGGTCTATTGACTCAGAATGTTATGCTACCTCTATTGATTGCTTAATATTTTAAAGTGGTGCTTGTTGCACTCGAGCAGCTACAGTTTATTGGGATTCTCTCCATTCATCCATAGATGGTGGGTTGCGGGTCGTGGACTAGTTGATGCCCTAGGAGATTGGAACATCTGTCAGTTGCATGATGATCTGCATTTCATCTTTGCAGTAGTTGAAGGTTGTGACTTAATGGTCCACCTTCTTTAAATGGAACAAGAGAAAGACAGACCTCAAATGTGATTACCCTGATGTGGGAAGTGGCACTTCTTTGATGAAATGTGTAATGTGCTTACTCAGGTACAATTGCAATCAGTCGTAGAAGGCTGGCTTGCATTTAGACTCTATACTGGTCAGTGAAGTAAGGCAGCATGATCCATGCCAGGGGTGTCCATCTGAGGTCCACGTCAGGATCTAGGCAGATTTTCAGGGAACTGACTACGTAAATGATTTCTATTTAGAATCATTGTATGCAAATTCAGTTTTATTAGGAGATCCTGGAAATCTTGCATTGGATCAGCCCCCTTGACTTAATGTTGGATCCTCAATCAATTATGTGAATAGGTATGGGGAAATCAAGCAAAAAGCCAGTCACCTGCAACAGATACCAGACATTACCATGTCATGTCAGCACCCTGCCACAAAGGTGAGACCTAGACTGCCCGCATGCCATACAAATCAGCAGCTGGGCTCCTGGTAGGATTTCCCAATGTTCTTTTTAAAAGGGGTATAGGAGATGGGTTGGAAGTTAAAAAAAAATATTGATTGAATGACCTAATTTCAGAAATTAAATTCATGTAGGTTTACGAGGTGACACAACATAGCTCATTCTGAAGGATTCAGCAACAGTTATCAGGGAGAGATGGTGATCTTGTGGTCCAGAAGTCGAGTTTCATTTTTGAAGTGCAGTCAAGTTGTCACCTTGTAAGGTTGTTTGAAAACTGAAAAAAAATACCTTTCACGTTGTGGTTGCAGCGGTGAGCCCGGAGATGTATTGCCGATAAATGGATCCTGTGATGCTGTTGTGACGGCTACTTTTTAAATTTTTTTATTTATTCAAGCGGTAACAAAGACTGCTTCTCATTTAAGCAATTGAAGGATCATTAGTCGGCAGTAAATGGTCACACAATCGGTGTAGCAGTCAAAGTGTACCTGAAGCATCATTCAACACAGAGCTGTCAGTACACTGCCGCACTACCACAACATACTCAGCCCATTGCAGGTTTCACTATATCACCTACAATCACTGAATGCTAACAATGCTCCATCGTGTACCAGTAGAGTAGACCGATTGGGGCACACCAGCTGTCTTTTACAACAATTTTAAACATTAACTGCGATTTTGTAAATACATAATTGAGTAAATGTCTTGCTGTGATGGTTCCTGTGCATGTCTGTGCTTGTTGATTTACATGGGATTGCTGTACATTACTTCCTTTCACGTAGTTAGTCCCAAATTCAGAGATGGTTGATACAAAAGCCTTATTCAAGGTTCAGTATGTATGTTTCACGCCTTGCTGCCTTAGAACACTAGGAGGGCCAAGAGGGAGTTTAAAGGAATGGGTGGGCATTCTGCTGTGAACATTAGCATGCAGACTGGATGCCCTCGGTCTCCATAGTAGATGGTGAACATCTGCCAATGAACTACAAATCTGGCAGTGCTGTGGAAATAGTCTGCTGGGACTGACTGTTCTTAAACAATGCTCTGTTTGTAGATGTGCATCTTTGCCTGAACGTGTGTAAGTATTTTCTATGTGCGTGTCTGGTTCTCATCGTGCATTTTAGGTGAGCGTGGTAATTAGTGTGTATGCCGTTTTATGAGTGCATAGGCCAATGTATTCCATTGTGTATTTTATCCAGTCCACGGGGAAGGGTGTGTATTTCACTTGTTATTTGTTTATCTTCGAGCAGTAGCAGCACCCTCCTCCCCCAGCGCCTTGAGACCCTCGCGGGTATGTAGTGCGCTTTACAAATATAATGATTGATTGATTGATTGATTGAACTGTCTGTCTCAGCACAATTAAGAAGATGATGTGTATGCATCAGATCACGATGTGTGCCAAATATTTGTGTGTCTGTGCGTTCCCAGTGATGGCTGTGTAAGATTAGCCCAGTTAGTTACTGGTAATCCTCACTAGTCCAAACCCTAGTGCATGAGTACATGCTTTATCCCACAGACATTGCTTGCCTATCCAAGCAATGCATTAACAAAACCATTTCCACATGGCTTCCTCTTACAATTACTGAACCCTGCCTGTAATGCCTTTAACATCAAGGTCGACCTCAAGCAAATACACAACTAATCTCTTTGGAAAGCAACTTCAGGGCACTCAAGCTGCTAGATCAGAAATGGACTGGTCCTCTAAATGCGTAGAGTTGACGCCAATTGACTACTATGGGTAGATACTGTTAATCCCTAAAGGAAGCCACTCCTTGTAAAATCAAAATCCTTCCTGGACTACAAGAAGGGATACCTTTGGTCAAATGTCATTCATCAAAACCGTGCCAATGGTGTGCATAAACCTTAAGGGTTGATGAACGTTTTACTGTTGAATGCAAGAGGTCACCTTAGAAGGAGAACTCTAGAGCACTAAAATTAGCTTCTATAGCTCCATCCACTGTGCCTCCATAGAGAGCCGTTCCGAGGTGGATCCTGGAAGAAGAGGTGTTATGAGAGCCGAGGAGCTGACTGGAATGATCCAATGGGTTCCGGTGGAAAGATGAAGTAGAAGAAGTACCTGAGATGTGTGGTCAGTATGGAAAAAAACATTGCAACATTTGCCTGTTTTTTTTTTTTTTACAAGAGAGAAAGCATTCAGCATACCTTATGGACAAATCAGAGATACAGCATCTAGACCCCTTGTCATTGGGGACAGAATCCAATTGCAGACCCTGAGATGGAGAGCATTCTCCAGAGTCACAAAATATCTAACATGAACTCCTGAATTCATGAACAATCAACAGAAAATCTAATGTATGGAGGTCAGAGAGAGGGCAATAATATGAATACCCAACTCAAATGGTCCACTGACCCAGTCTCCCTGGAAGATAGATTGCATCGAGATACAGGAGACTTTCCTCTGCCCGTGGACACATTTCTCAGGCTAGGATAGAAAGTTTCAGAGACCTTGTACCTCCAAGATGGCTGAGCCCAGACAAGACAATACTCTTGTCGAATCAATCCACTACTGCCTGGTGCTTGAAAGAATGTGCAACATGCATGCAATATTGCTCAGTGGACTAGTATGTGGGTTTGGCAAAAAAAATCTCTTCAAGAGAAGAGAATTGAGTTTGGTATGCTCCTCTTATGACCTCCAAAGCCCAGCTGTCTGATATTCCTTAATTCCAGATCAAGACAACAATTGCAGGCGATCTCCAACAGGTATTTTGGGTCACTTAAGGGCATTGCCATGCCATGGAAGGAGGAGGTTGGTTGCCCGAGGTGATCACAGTTAATGGGATTTGTGTGTGGCAGGGGCCCATGGTAACAACACAGTCATTGAAAGGGTTAGGTCACAGCCTATGGAGAAGTATTAGATCAAAATACTCTCCTGTAGCCAAACCCCCAACTCTAAAAGGAGGGTGGGCTGGAACTATCAGTTTCCTATCTTCTATGGGCCTCTTTACTAAATGTTCTAGTTGTAGGCCACAAATATAGTACCTGAAAAAGTTGAATGCATCAGCATTGCCTTATAAGATGCTTCAAACTTCCAGGATTGCATACATAAATGCCATTTTGCTGCAATGGATGAACCAGACGCTGCTGCTACACACAATGAATTGTAGGACATGTCTGACAAAAGATTCACTTGTTACATAATTGACAAAATGGATGTGGGATCACTACCCTATTGAATTTTCACTGCTCACAAATGAACGTCTTTGAGGAGTGATTGTGTGTAATTTCCATAAGTATTTGCTCTAATGGCTATTCTCTAATTCTTCCAATACCTCCACCATTTTAGGACCAGGGATTTGTGGAGGAGTCACGTTTAATCATGAGATGTGGATACCTCACAAAAATTTGTGAAGAGGGGTAAAGAAGGCAAACATGAGCAACATATATATATATATATATATATATATATATATATATATATATATATATATATATATATATTCATGCTGCCCTAAACTGCTATAGCAGGTCTCAACATGACTGTGCGTTTGAATGAGCCTTAAGAACCTGCTCAGCTCGGCTCCAAGGTAAGGCACTATTAAAACTAAGGGACATATTTACAAGCCACTTGTGCCGCCATAGTGCCACCTTAGCCTTTACCTCATGACATATTTACAAAGTGGTGCAATGCAAGCAAGCAAGGAGGAGGGCTGCTTATTAAAGAGCTGTGGAGAAGGTATGCAGGGGTGAGGGTCTTCCTCTATTTCTTCTTTTCGGTGTCATGAAAATGTGCTTGTTTTCAAATAAAGTAATACAGGGAAGGTTTTTATGAACCATATTGTTAGGTTTGTTTGCTTTAATTAATTAGATGTATGCATATTTATTCTACACCTTTGTGTAACTGTCTATTGTACCCTTATTCCCTAATTAGGGGTTGGTGAAGATTTTACTTCACCAGCAAAGAAGGTCAAAGTCAGGACATTTTGTCCATGGCCTGTAGTTCAGCAACTTCCCCTGACTTACTAAGGTGGAGTCGAAAGCCCTATCAAGCGTCCGATAACAATTTCCCACTTCAGGATGCTTGTGGGTGTCACTTCCTGGAGCAGGCTGCATGCAGGCTTCTTGTGGATTTTAAACTCTTGCTAGACCTTAGAAAGAGTTTTGTGGAATATCAGTGACAAGGCAGCTGGAGGAGCCCAATTTGATGAAAATGACAGTATTGATCAGGGCTTATGACAACAGGAAAGTGGAGTTATAAACCTTCAAATATTCGTCAGTGAAGGTGCAAAGTTTTTCATAGACCTTTGATATGTATGTGACACAATAAAAACTCTATGTAAATTTGTAGGCCTCTACAGGGACGCTGGGGTATAGAGGTTGAATAAAGAGACAAAATAGATGGCGTATTATAATTAGCAAGAGCAGTTTGATTATTTGAAAGCAAATAAAATGGGGAGGATATTGGCTTTGGGAGAGGGCTCATGAACTGATGAAGAGAGAGGGTGGGTGGCTATGGAATGTAAGCAAGAGAAACACTGCTGGTTCGGTTATTATAAGTGAGCACGGCTGCAGGTTCTTAACATGTGGGCTTGAGTGTGTGATGGACACGTGAGAGGAAAGCAAGAAGAAATTGTTAGAATCTCAATTCTGGTGGATTGGAACAGTGTGAAACGAAGACGTCTGAGACTGGCACAGTTACTTCTGGCCTGGTCAAAAACCCAGGTGCTTTAATTGACATTTTCTATTTTACGAGGAGTTAAAAACAAATGTCCTAATTGTTTAGATTACATTTGAATAATACCTTTATCGCTGTAGTTCTGTATTTTTGAAAACTTGGTAAGAGAAAGTGCATTTGTGTAGAATCTCTATCAGGGTATGTGCATATCTGGGTTATGTATGTAAGGATATGTGCATATTTGCTTATTCTCTGTGGCCTGTCTGGGGGAGAAGGCTAACGGTTGAAAGGGAGGACCCTTCTGGGGTTTCATGGTAATACAGCCTGCTTAACACATTAAAAAACAGACACAGCAGCCTTGTAGGACGTTGCCAGGTTCATCTCTCTATGGGACAGCTGCTAGAATAAACTACTCATCATGCAGAGCTTGAGGCAGAATCCAGGTAAACTCTGGTGCTGTGCTCACTTTGACGGTGAATAGGCATCTTCATTTTTCAAATATTAACACTGTACGCAATTGGGAGAAATAATATCACACATCTTATTCAGTAAACCCGCTGATGAAGCATGCCGCACAGAACTCTCCATACCTGTAAGACAAATATCCATAAGTGCAAAGGCAAACAGGCACAATGGAGACCTTCTCATCAACAGCATGTTTTCATGTCAAATCACAACCCAGATATAGACATAAAATGAAAATGTACTAAACAGTACACATTTGACCTGCCTGCTCCTAGCCCCAGCTTGTGTAAGACTCTATGGTATGAGGACAGGTCTGCTACCCCATCAGTCAGTGCAGAGTACAGCTGATAGTGCAATATCCATGCACTAGCGAAGACTCCGGAGTGCATGATGTGAGAGATACTCCAGAGGAGACTAGTTGCACTGTTAGTGCTACTCATGCCATAATGTTTACTGGATTAGGAAGGAATCCCCTACTAACAAGAAGTTACAAAGGAGTTCATGCTAGCTGGACAACCCCCCACCTCCCTAAGTTCACAGAGACATCACTGTGGACATGGACAGGATTGAGTAAGCCAGCCCAAGTGAAACTGTGAGACAGCCTCTGGCGAACAGAACTTTGTAGAATTTTCCAGGTAACTTGCTGCTGATTGCACGCTAAGCGTTGGATTTGGAGTCCCAGAAGAAATTATGCAAAGAAAGCAATGGTATAAAGTGTGAGAGGAAGGGCCTCCAGGGGGTCGTTGAGTGTACAAGAAGAATCTTAGCAAGTCAGAGGGACATAATTAGGCCCCTGTGAGTTTTGTTTCTAAGACTTAAAGGCAGTTATAGATAATGATAAAAACGAGAGTTCACGAAAGAGATGCAGGAAGTACAGCCTGTGTCTCATTAAACTTTACTCTGAAGTGCAAGGAGTTCTCTTGGCTTTGCAAGGCATCACAAATAACTCAAATAAGGTTATAAATGAGCCTAGGTTGTGCAATAACAAAGGCATCTGACCTCCATAATTAGTGCATTTTTAAATTGTGAGCTGTTGTTTTGTTCTATTTTGCCAATTACAAAGTGTGCCCATGATCTATCACTTTGCTGGATCCAGTACCTCTTTAATAGAAAGTGAATGAAGCAGCTAATTTTGGCTTAAACACCTTTCCCACCCTTCAGACAGGTTTATCGCTGTTGCTCTGGGTCTATACATTTCCAGCTTCCGCCAGCTGTGCAGATACACTAGAATCTGTGAGACAGACCTCTTAGATGACACCTGCTATTTATCACTGTAACCATCTAAAGAATGCAAGTCAAGGGACCCAGAACTTCATAATAGTTATATCCCTTTAGAATGTAGTTGTTTTTCAAGAACATCTCTCTAAGTCTTCTCCAAGGCATACACCACCCATTCACTCTGGTGCAGCCCTCATAGATGTGAGACGTAGGGTCAAGTGAGTATTTTTTGCGTAAGAGAGTTGGGAACCTCTCACACAACAACTGAGGTTGAATTTTGCCAGAATCTGTTGACAAAGAAGTAAACTACATATAGAGGAAATCTTGTGTCTTTCTTTTGATCTAGTAAAGTCTTGCTGTAGAATTTTAGGTGCGAGCGACACGAGCTCAAACATTTTCAGAGATAAGAAGCAGTGTGAGGAGGGGAACGCTCAATGTGGGTTCTTCGATATAGGTGTAAACGGAGCTGAAGAGTGTTCAAAATCCAAGGCGAATGCCTCGGCAAGGTGAGGTAAAACCCCAAGCCACTAAAACACAAGAAAAGGGGAGAAAATGATCTTTATACTAGTGCATAAGCTCCATTCATAAACATATATTTTACCTGGCGGGCCAATCATACATGTATTGTTGCTGTCAAAGTACAATATATGGAGGGGAGATTGTACAAAGCTGGACTGTGTTCGACATGAATCCATGAAATATGTATGGGAGGGCAGTGAATGTTTTTATGAACTTCAGACTCTCTGGGGCGAACATGCAATGTGAAATTGAGAGGGCTTGTAGTCACCTAAACAGCATGGACAGCGGCTTTGAATCGACAGCTTAGTATTATTCACATTGAATATCCAGACAGAACTGAAAAATAGTTGGAGCAGGTAAGGGATCTATGTAACAGTGTGTTCTGAGCCAGTGAACATTGTGTGTATGGTAGTGTGTGGATCAAGTATGCCTAGTGGGTTATACAGTATTAGTAGTGGCAATGTACTTTATGTGGAAGAGATTTTACAACAAAAATGGTATCACAATACATGTACACACTTACACGGTAACCATGCATTTTGTGCAGGAAAGTATTTAAATAGAGCTCACTTTGCACACCTAATTTTGAAGTGATTTGTTGGTATCCGTTTGAGAGAGTCTGAGAACATCCATTTATTGTGTGAACTGTGATGTGGAGGATGCACTTTGTGTACTAATGCTGTGGACAGTGAGATGAAGTGTTTTTGGAGAGAACGTGTCCTATGATGAGCTCCTGGTTTTCACACAAAGAGTGCCTTTTGGGCAGTTGTGAGTGTATACAGAGAGCATGCACTATGGGCTGGAGAGTGTGTGAAGAGAGCATGCACTGTGATTTGAAGAGTGTTTACACAAAGCATGCACTGTGAGTTGGAGAATATGTACAGGAAGCATGGACCGTGAACTGGAGAGTGTGTACAGAAAGCATGCACTGTTAGTTGAAGAGTGTTTACACAAAGCATGCACTGTGAGTTGGAGAGTTTCATAGACAGCATGCACTGTGAGTTGAACATTGTGTAAGAAAGCATGCACTGTGAGTTGGAGAGTGTTCATAGAGAGCATGCACCGTGAGTTCAAAAGTGTGTACAGAAAGCATGCTCTGTCAATTGGAAAGTGCGTACAGAAAGCATGCACTGTGTGCTGGAGAATGTGTACAGAAGACATACATTGTTAGTTGGAGAATCTTCATAGTGAGCATGCACTGTGAGTTGGAAAGTGTTGAGAGTGCATGCACTGTGAGTTGGAAAGTTTGCACATTTAGGCCCAGATATAGGAGGGCCTAACGCCTCCTTGCGCCACATTAGCGTCAATTTTTATGATGCTGATGTGGCCCGACGAGGTCAAATTCACCACGCCATATTTACAAAGTGGTGCAATGCATGCATTACGCCACTTTGTAACCCCTTGTGCCCAATTATGCCTGCGCCAGGTCTAATGTAGGCAAGGGGGGCACTCCCCCATTAGGGGGACCGCAAAAATGGTGCAGTGGAATCTAAGAGATTCTACTGAACCATTTTAGTGGCTATTTTTAACACCTGCACAGAGCAGGCATTTAAAGGGGGCATACCATTGTTTTCAATAGGCCCCTATGTAATCTGCAGGATTAGTGCTAAAATTATTGCGCTAATCCTGCACAGTACATCAATAGTGTAAACATTTTTGATGCTATTGCTCCTACCCTGCGCCATGGTGTGCCGTATATTAAAGATACGCACACATGGTGGCATAAGGGAAGCGCTAAGGGGCTCAAGAAAAGTGGTGCTGCATTCAATGCAACACCACTTTTCTTAAATTCGGGCCTTAGTGTACACCTCAGGATGGAGACCATTCATAGAGAGTGGGCACAATGAGGAGGACAGTATTCTGTGAAGCATTCAGGAACTGATTTATAGAAAGTTAGTGCCGCCTTTGCGTCTTTTTTGGCAAAAGTGGCGTAAACTTACAAAGTACAATATTTTGTAAGTTTAAGCCACTTTTGTGTCAAAAAATGACGCAAAGGCGGTGCTAAATTTCCATAAATCTGTCCCTCAATGTCATCTGAAGTGTGCAAACTGTGAAAAAACAGTGATCATCTAGGGCACCAGTGCAAATCAGTATGTGGTTAGAGAATTGCCAAGTGTCTCCATGTACATATCATACCCCACGCATCCAGGTGACATTTCGGTCCTTTGCATAAATCCTGAATCTTAGCGTCTTTAAGCATTTAGGGGACGGTTAAGAAAAAGGTGTTTTTTCAGAAAATTGGAAGCTTGGGAAAAAATTACACATATTCTTTACCTGCAAATCTTCAAATAAGTAATTGGATCACATTTTCGGTACACCACCAGGGGGTACGCTTACTGGAATTATCTCATGACTGGGATTTCCAGGCTCCTTGGAAATACAGTTCAAACTATCCATAATGTTCATTATTTTCAGACATGATGACCAAGCTAATGTGTTAAAACTACCACAACATAATTACTATGAAGAGCTTTAGGCCCGTATTTATACTCCGTTTGCGCCGAATTTGCGTCGTTTTTTTCGACGCAAATTCGACGCTAAACTAACGCCAACTAACGCCATATTTATACTATGGCGTTAGAGGCGTCTAGCGCCAAAGTTCCCGGAATGTGCGTCATTTTTTAGCGTGAACCCCTTCCTTGCGTTAATGATATGCAAGGGAGGCGTTCCCGTCTTAAAAAATGACTCCCAGGCCTTTACGTGGTATTTATACTCCCGGGCAAAAGAGACGCCCGGGAGTGGGCGTGGCTAAAAACGGCGCATTTGCGCCGCTTTTTAACGCCTGGGTCAGGCATGGCGTTAAGGGACAAGTGGGCTCAAAATGAGCCCAGAGTGCCCTCCCCTGCCCCCAGGGACCCCCCCTGCCACCCTTGCCCACCCCAGGAGGACACCCAAGGCTGGAGGGACCCACCCCAGGGACATTCAGGTAAGTTCAGGTAAGTATTTTTTTTTTTTTTAAATAATTTTTTTTGGCATAGGGGGGCCTGATTTGTGCCCCCCTACATGCCACTATGCCCAATGACCATGCCCAGGGGACAGAAGTCCCCTGGGCATGGCCATTGGGCAAGGGGGCATGACTCCTATCTTTACAATGATAGGAGTCATGTTGATGGGGGATGGGCGTCGTTAAAAAATGGCGCAAGTCGGGTTAAGACGATTTTTTTGCCTCAACCTGACTTGCCCCATTTTAAGACGCCCTAACGTCATTTTTGCCCAACGCCGGCGCTGCCTGGTCTACGTGGTTTTTTTCCACGCACACCAGGCAGCGCCGGTCTGCTTGCGCCGGCTAACGCCATTCCATAAATACGGCGCCCGCATGGCCCTTCAGAATGGCGTTAGACGGCGCAAAATTTTTTGACGCTAAACTGCGTTAGCGCAGTTTAGCATCAAAAAGTATAAATATGGGCCTTAATATCAGTGAACATAATTATTTTGTGAATCTGGAATACTAGTAAACTTAGACCTGTGCGTCATATTTTTTAAAAAAATCTACAGAAGGAAAGCCACAATGTATGCACTTAAAAGTATTGGATTGCATTTGGTGGAAGGTGGATTATTAGTAGGGGTGAGTATGCACCTACCACTAGCAATAAAACCACCAACGCAATACGAAGTCCAGTCAAGATCTCAATACATTAGCCCCTGGCTCAACCCTTGGTAGCTGGCTGCGAGCAGGCAGGCTTAACTGAGGAGACAGGGTACGTAAAGCATTTAAAAACACCAATACATTAAGGGGCGGATTTATGAAAAGTGGCGCTGCACCTCGTGCACCCATTAGCACCCCCCTAACAGCACCATGGTAGTGCCATATTTAAAATATGGCGTACCATGGCGGTAGTTAGGGTGACTAGTGTCACAATTTTTGACGCTAGTCCAGTGCTTTGCAAGATTAGCGTAAAAAATATGACACTAATCCTGCAAAGCACACAGAGGCCCATTGTAATCAATGAGAGACTCTTTTTAATGTCTGCACTTAGCAGGCATTAAAAAATGGCAATAAAAATGGCACGAAGGAACCTTATAGTGCCAAAATGCCTCCTTGCATACATTATGCCTGGCGCAGGGATAATGTGACGCAAGGGGTTACAAAGTGGCGCAATGCAAGCAACGCACTACTTTGTAAATATGGAATGCCGTTTTTGGCCTCGTTGGGCCACATTTGCATTTAAAAAATGACGCAAATGTGGCATAAGGAGGCGCTTGAGGCTCTCAAATATGCCCCTATATAAGTATGACACAAACACTATAAAAATTCCACACCAGTTTAACATAGGAAATATTTTTATCCTTAAAATTACACCAAAATGACAAAAGTCCAATACACGGACCCGGAGATTTGAATTTTTAAGGATTACACACATTAGAGAGCTTAAAAAACTATAGTGCCAACTTGGGACATATGGTAGCAGTTAAAGTTTGAGGCTGACCGCTATGGAACCCTGTTTGGATACAGTATGCAAAAGGCCTCAGTCAAAATTTTAAGTTCGGACTTAGGATCTTTTCTGGAGGACTCTCTCCACATCGTGTAGTCCCCTCCAGTAGGACGATTTCAATGTGAAATCATTGGATTGATTCTCCACGAGGCCCTTGTCAAATCCTGGACCTCTGGTGCTCTGGAGCTTTCAGCAGGACGAACCTGAAATCCAGGCTGGTTCGCGTTGAAGGTAGTCGGCTTGACTCTTCACGTCGGGTTGGTCCACTTATGAAGGTTTTTTAAAAGTTGCTCCAAACTTCTGCAACTTCTTCCTGAAGTTTCCCTTGAGGATTCAAAGTGTCCCAAATACAACTGCAAGGGTCTAGAAGCTCTGAGATGTTCCTTGGAATTTTGGAATATCAATTTGCGCAATCCTTAAAAATTCAGTTGACGCATTCCATGCTAGGGCCTTCTTGAGGGAGATGGTGCAGGGAAGCTCTCTTAACCTATTGCTTTCAGGGAGTCCACACCTAAAGTCTTTTGGAAGCAAGGCAAAGTCCTCAGGACTGTAGTTCCCAGTGTGCAGCAGTAGCAGTCCTTCAAAATGCAATCCTTTAGGGTGCAGAGCAAGGTTCCAGCAGGGCAGTCCTTCTCCTTGTAGTTTCAGGCGGCAAATCTGAGTTGCTATGCAGCTCTCACATATTTATTCAATGATCTGGGGGTGACAAGCATGGGGGCACCCCTGTCCAATGAGGTACAGGGTGCCACGCACAGGCATGACAGCTTCCTCCAAAGTGTGGCATATTCTTGTCCCACAAAGCACTGCACTTTAAAATTCAAGATGGGGATTCCTCTCCAGGAGAGTAAGACCAGTCTAAACCAACCTACTGGTGTGGTTCATTTCTATCAACACTTTCCCTGCAGACCTTCAGCAAATTCTATTCTGGGCCTGCCATCTGACTGTGGAGGGGGTACAGGAAAAGGGAGTAGGTCTGGCTGTCATTCTTTACTGTCCTGCTCTCTTTGAAAAACCTGGTTTGATTTACTCAGCCCCCTTTCTAGCCTGTTCTCTGCAGCTGCGGAGTTCCCCCCACTAGATAGCCTCTGCTCTGTGCAGGCCACTTATCACCTCATCAAAGCAGCTTGGCTAAGCCTGTTAAGACTAACAAATCAGAAGGGCTTCTAGAAAGAAAGTCATATAACCTCCCTGCTGTATTTTTTATGATAAAGCCAACAGTGGCAAGTTGTTGGATTTATCATTTTCAATATTTTAGATCCTTGAATGGCACTTGTAGCTCCATTCTAGCAAGATTTATACTTAAATAAAATATTCCAATGCTAACCTATGGAGCTAAGTATCTACAATGGGGGGGTACGAAATGGGCAGTGCTTCCCTCACCAGGACATATTAAACATATTTTATAATGTCCCTGTTTATATTTACATGGCACCCAACAATGAGGCACCTAGGGGAGGCCTTAGCGGTCAGCTGCATATATTTTACTTTTAAAGACAGTCTGCAAAGCATGGCTGCTTTTAATTGACAGCAGGCAACACAGCAGTGCACATCCAGTGCAGGAAATATATTGAGCCACTAAACATCCCTGCTCTATTATATACTAAGAACTTATAGGTAATTTGAATGTCCCTTACCTTATTATATACTAGGGGCTTCAGTGCCAATTGTAAGTATACCTAATTACCATGTACCTTTTTAATCAGAGCACTGACCCTGGGCCTGGTTATCAGAGCCCAGGGCACAGTCAAAGTCAGTTAACACCAATATCAGTAAAAAAGAATGGGTGTGAACATGGCTAGTAGGATGTCTTTCTCACAGCATACATAGAATTGAGTGTCAATTTATGCTTGTCCCTCTCTGTTTAGTCGTGTAAGCTGTAGCATATGGTTATTTGATTTTAAAAACGTATGTTGTAGTTGAGAGCACATACAAAGTGAAAAGTGAACCAAACAGTGAGGAATGCGTTGATCATAGGGATCTCCTAGGTGAACAGATGCCTTCTATTTTTCCAGGTGTTCAGTTGTTGCTGACCCATAGATTATTTTATAAGTTAAAGTACCCCAAATAACATAATAAAAAATGGCATGTAGCAGCCCCTGTATTTTATGCGCAAATCAACTCTGTTGTTTGCTGGGATGGAAAAAACTGACAAAAAAGGCTGCAGAGATTCAATCTTCAATTGTATAATTTTGTAACATGAAGTTTTTTTGGCCAAGCGCCTTGTTGTTTTTCCTTAATTATAAAGGGGGTTAAAATCACTGTGGGTGCATAAAGCAATCCTCTCAGATGCTCTTCATGGATGGTGACTTTGAGTCTTACTTGTCTGGTAGCATAAACATTTCTCTAATGAGCTGGCAAAGTGTTTGCATTAATTACGAAGTAAGGCATTGCTTTAAATCCACTGTATGCCCAAAAAACAGGGTTGAACACTGTCGTGTTCTACCATGTGTAAAAATGATCAAAGAATGTAATTTGGAATTTTTGTCCGCCCAGTCAAATACACCTCCTAAAGTCTGAAAAGTTATTGGAGTTTTAGAAATATTTGAATTGGTAAGAAATTACAGATTTCTTTTGTAGCTTTTACTAGATAATATAATTTATTTTCAGATGGTTGACAAGTTAAATAACTTAAAAAAAAGTTACAATTAGTTTGTATATTGCAGCAAAATTGTAGCATTGCTTTTTGACACCAATAATAAGTATTTTAAATTTATATGTTGTGATCAAGTTGTTGTTTTTTTGGAACTTTCCTGATAGCCAATTTCAATATTGTCAAAAGACCTAACAGTACTTGGTAGTTGGGATACGTTGGTAAATTGAACAGATCACTTTGTACACCGATATTGTAAAGGGTTGACAGAGAAAGCCAATATACTTCAATGTAATGCCCATTTTTTCTTGTGTTTGTGAATATTAAGGTAACCAACATTAACTGTGCACTTGATGACATACCAAAAGTCGTGAGCCCTATATGTCTGTGGAAATATACAGATAAGAGAACGTGGGTTGAAATGTATATTTCTGCGAAATTGCACATACAGAAAACTACTCCTCAGAGACCTAGAACAAAGGTAAACAATGCTATTTGCATGGCACTCCACCTGTAGTGTCTTTAAAGGGTGTGTGTACATGCATAGGGGTAAGGACCAAACTATGAAGGTCAAAGGGATACAGCTTTTTTGGATGTTGCCTTTAGATCCGTTTAAAAAATATTCACGTCGTCTGAATATGTGCACATTTGTTCTAAACCCCACCAAGTAAAATAAACACTTTTCTTTTTATCATTCAGTGACAGGGTAACCATCTGCATAAATGCCCTTTGAGTACACAAGTATTCCTGTGGCCAATATGAGCATCCACTGTATGATTCAATTGCTAATCATGAGTGTGCATGTGGTGTGCATACACTGAATGAGTGTGTTTGGAAGCTGTGTGTACGCTTAAGATGTGGAGACTGGATATGCTTTCTAAATACGAGTGCAAGCGGGTATCATAAGTCTGCCTGTCTATAAAATGAATGTACTCCAAATATGAGTATATGGTTATATGAGTACCTCTCGCTCTCTTGTACGTAATGAGTGTGTCTGAGATATACTTTCACTGTGTGTGTACGTGACTGGGGTGTTTGAGAACTATGGGCCTTTCTTAGTGTTTGACAGCTGGGATACTTCACCAAACTGTGGCAGATAGCCCATCCACCATATTGCAAGTACTGTAGGTTATAATGCTCGAGTAATACTGGAAAGTATCTTAAACCTTGAACCTTGGCAAAGGGATGCAGTAGCTACCCTCTGACAAGGCAATCCCCGCTGCCGTACATTTATGTGGTGGGTTGTGGTGAAAGTGAGGATACTGCTGATCAGAGAGTGGTAGCACTGCTGCCACGCAAGCCAGTGGCCTTCTAAAAACCTACCAAGTAAGAATCCGATGTAGATTCTCACTGCTTGATTGCCACATAATCTGTGTGGCAGCAGTAAAACCCACTAGTTATGACCAGGAAGTAGCACTCAGTCTCACTCTCCCTGGGGCTAAGAGCCACAGGGCTCCCTTGATACCCTCCTTGGTCTGCCATACGGGCACAATCTAGTGCACCATGACTCAGAACTGAGAACTACGATGGTGTCTTCGAGACTGTAGAATCCCAGGGATTTTCTAGGGTATGGGGTATGTGCATAATGTATGATTCTGCTGGGGAAACCCGCCTCCCGAAAGGAATAACAGGGACATTGGCATGGTGGTGTTTGGGCCGGTTGCTGATCTCTGCCACTGTCTATTCTTTTTTTTGCCATATTCCTGTCGCCCTTAAAGTGCTAGCAATTAGAGATAATGCCCATGGTGAAAGAATGTTGCAAGGTGCCAAGGATTAGGCGTGGGTGAAGACAGTGTCTACATAGTTCTGCATGAAAGCCTGCATGTGGCTGGAGTGTTAGTGTACATCACGTGTGTTTGTGTAGAGTGTGTTTCCACTGTGTGACTCTACTTACATTGCTATTGACTGTGCAAGTGTATTCAGAGTACCTGTTCTCTTTATGAGTGTGTCAAGAGTATTTATGCCACGGAGGACTGTGTTTACGATGCACGCATCATGAATGCTTATCTGGAGTGTGAATTCATATAATGCACAGAATGAGTAGTGCTGGAGTGTAGGAGAGTACCTCAAATGAGTGTACTACGTTTGGGGTATGTGTACACTAAATCAATGTGCCTGTTGTGCATGCATGCTCACTGAGGGCCGTATTCATTCTTTTTTAGCGCCGCATTTGCGACGCTTTTTGACCCAAAAGTGGCGCAAACTTACGGAATACAATTGCATTTTGTAAGTTTGCTCCGCTTTTGCGTCAAACAATGACGCAAATGCGGCGCTAAAAAAAGTATAAATATGGGCCTGAGTGTGCATGGACTACGCATATACAGAATTGTTGGACGTGGAGTGCACATGTACTGAATGACTGGCCTTGGTGTGTGTGAAGTGTGTGTGTGTGCAGTGTAAGTGTGCAGCCTAAGTGTGTGCATGCTTTGAATGGCTGCACGCAGAGTGCATGCAAGTGCATGAATGAGCCTGCAATGAACGTGCACTTTAACAGCGCGTCTTGAGTGCACGTGCAGTCTAACAATGTCTCGAGTGCATGTGCAGTCTTACAGTGAGCTTGGAGTGTGTGCAGTCTGTGTCTCTGGAGTGCATGTGCAATTAACAGTGTGCATGTAGTGCGCACGCAGGCCCATATTTATACTTTTTGACGCTAAACTGCGCTAACGCAGTTTAGCGTCAAAAAGTTTTGCGCCGGCTAACGCCATTCTGCAGCGCCATGCGGGCGCCGTATTTATTGAATGGCGTTAGCCGGCGCAAGCAGACCGGCGCTGCCTGGTGTGCGCGAGAAAAACCACGTACACCAGGCAGCGCCGGCGTAGGGGGAAAATGGCGCATGGGCGTCTTAAAATGGGGCAAGTCAGGTTACGTCGAAAAAATCGTCGTAACCCGACTTGCGCCATTTATTTTCGACGCCCATCCCCCATCAACATGACTCCTATCATTGTAAAGATAGGAGTCATGCCCCCTTGCCCAATGGCCATGCCCAGGGGACTTCTGTCCCCTGGGCATGGTCATTGGGCATAGTGGCATGTAGGGGGGCACAAATCAGGCCCCCCTATGCCACCAAAAATTATTTAAAAAAAATAAAAAAAATACTCACCTGAATGTCCCTGGGGTGGGTCCGTCCAGCCTTGGGTGTCCTCCTGGGGTGGGCAAGGGTGGCAGGGGGGGTCCCTGGGGGCAGGGGAGGGCACTCTGGGCTCATTTTGAGCCCACTTGTCCCTTAACGCCATGCCTGACCCAGGCGTTAAAAAGAGGCGCAAATGCGCAGTTTTTAGCAACGCCCACTCCCGGGCGTCTCTTTTGCCCGGGAGTATAAATACCACGTAAAGGCCTGGGAGTCATTTTTTAGACGGGAACGCCTCCCTTGCATATCATTAACGCAAGGAAGGGGTTCACGCTAAAAAATGACGCACATTCCGGGAACTTTGGCGCTATTCGCCTCTAACGCCATAGTATAAATATGGCGTTAGTTTGCGTTAGTTTTGCGTCGAAATTGCGTCAAAAAAAACGACGCAATTTCGGCGCAAACGGAGTATAAATATGCCCCGCAGTTTAACAGCGTGGTTGGAGTGGGTGTGCTGTCTGACGGTGTCTTTGGAGTGCACGTGCAGCGTAACAGTGTGCCTGGCGTGCGCGTGCAGTGTAACAGTGTGTCTACAGTGCGCGTGCAGTGTAACAGTGTGCCTGGCGTGCGTTCAGTTATCAGGGTGCCTGGAGTCGGCGTCTACGCCCCTGCTCCCTTGTCCTCCATTCGTTAATAGATTCTCCAGCCAATGGCTGCTGCAGGAGATGAGACTGGAAGGGTAACATGGCAGTTTAATCCAGTGGATAGTATGAACGCTTCGCTTGCTCGCGCGGGAAAGAGACAATTCTCTTCATGTCCCCACAGAAGCAAACGATCAAATCCAAAGTGATGGTTAAAGATCACAGCTGTCTCGGCTGGTGTAAAAAGCAATTCTGTTCGGGCAGCTTCGGCAGCTACCTGTCAGACGCAGGCTGCCCCGTGCGTGAAGGAGTATCTCCATCCCGGGGCGAGAAGAGAACATCACAGACCCTCGAAACTCTGAATCCTGAACGGAAGAGACATGCGCGAGCCTCAGACGGCAGAGGTCGAGAGAAGGCAAGGGAGAAGATATGAAAGCAGCAGAGTGGAGAACGTAGAGACAGCAAAAGAGAGAAGAGATTAAAAAAGATCTTCAAAGAAGAGGGGATGGCAGAGGGAAAAAAAAGGCCATGGGCGAAGGATGAAAGAAAGTAAGAACTAAAAATAGGGACGTAGGGGTGGGAGAATAGAGAGCAAGAAGAGCAGAGAATGGGTAGAGGAGAGAGAGAAAAGGACAGAACGTGTGCATGCTGGAGAGCAGGCATAGGAATGGTGCACGATGAGCGGAATCACTTGGGAGAAGACGAGAAAAGAAAGTGGAAGTTTAGCAGAGGAGGGAGAGAGCACCATACGAGGGACAGGGGAAAAGGAGCAGAGCAGGGGGAGCACAGATAGATATCAACTTAGAGGGAAGAATGGAGAGAAAGCAGAACAGGGGTAGGAGGCGGAGAGAAGAATCAGGATTATGGGAAAGAGAGAGAAAGAAAGGGCTATAGGGAAGAGACGGAAGAAGGGGTAGAGCATAGAGAGGAGAAAAGAAGGGTCGATAAAAGAATGACATATAAGGGCTCAGGAATGGACATTAGGGAGCAGGGAGTGAAAAAGAAGGCACTATCCTTTTGGGCCCTCCGATTTAGACATTTGTTATATTATTGTCATTTTATAAAGCTAGACATTTGGCGAAGGGTCCCAAGAACTCGATTTCGCTCTCTCTGTGCCTTTAAACAGGCCTCGTAGAAAGAACGCAAAACAAGGATATATTACGTGTCAACTGAAGTAAAGGGAGCAAAGTACAGGCAAACACGTGAGGGTGAAGGGGCAGGAGTACAAAGGATACATATCACAGCAGGAAAACATGAGACAGAAGGTAGAAAAGAACATGGTAAATGTAGGATGGGAAGCAGGGACGATAGGTAGAGTAGAAGAGAGAGAACATAAAATGAGTAGAGAGGAGAGATCAGATGTGGGGGTAATATTTTTTACCTACATCATAAAAACAAGCATTAGCAAATCCAATAGATCTTGATTAAGACCTATTGTGTTTTGGCAATGTGTTTTAGCCGTAATGTACAGCAATGTGGATGCTTTCCACTGTGGATAAAACTAACTTTAAAAAAGTGCCATTACGCAGCCAGGTCTAATGCGTTTTTTTTTCAAGTGCTTTAGTACTGGATGTATCTTAGTCCTTTTTAGGTGAAGCATAAGTGTAAGACCTCTTGTATACTTTTAAGTATACTTTTTTGTGGGCTTCCAGCTATTTCATTTGTGAGTTTAAGTGTCAATTAAAAATCCTTGCTTGCTAGTGGTCAGTCATGCCTCTTTGTCCTTCCTTCTGTGTGGGAGCAGGGACCAACTACTGTATAATTACGCTTTGTCCTGTTTATCTAGGCTGTAGGGTACTTTTTTTTAACTTCATTTCCTACTTGTGTCGAGGGAAGCTTCCCATTTCATTTGCAGAGCTATCCTCCTCTGAGTTCAGCTGTAAACAAGGCTATAAATCAGACTGTCATCTTGGCCACATTTGGTCTTTGTGGGTGCTCTGCACCCTGTCTCAGCTGCCTGTCTCCCGTCCTTCCTTGGCTTGGATTTTCTTTACCAAGTCTGCCTGCCTGAGATCCCGGTGCTGACAGGAAGGACGAAGGATCACTTGTTTACTTAATTACTTGTTTAGTTATTTGTTTTAACTTTGCCATGGTACTGGAGGCTTTACATGAGTACTAGCTATGTTACACAAGGATATGCACATTTTTGGGAGGCACAGGGAGATTAAGTGATGTTGAGTTGATGCTGTGACTCAAACCCGGGTCCTCGGTTCCAAAGCCAGCAGCTCTAGTTGTTGTGTCACACCTTATTCCAGTTGTATCATTCTGCATCAGTTATCTTTACTTAAACTGAATTCTGCATCAGCTGTCTTTGTCATGCTGGTCACACTCTACTTCTCTTTCCCTAAGCTCTGCTATTCGGGTATTGAGCACAGCCACTTTCCAGAAATAGGTCCTGTTTAAAGTAAGCTGCGACTATCAATTATTTTGCTGTAGCTCCGAACACTCCTCTTTTGGCTTCGTGCTGTTAGAAAATCCCGCCACTGTAGGGGTGTTTATATTGCTTTTCCACCATCCTTCTCACCCTCTGCACTTTTAATTAGTCAGTAATATATATTCATATCTATTACAAAACATTCAGTGACATTTCACAATTTATGTACAGATCAGTTTAGGTAAGTTGTGTACTAAATAAATCATTTGAACCGGACACTGATCATTTGTAAATAATGATAGTGTGAAGCTAATCAAGTATTGTGTTTCATGTGAAACAGTTGCTGAACTTATGACATCATCTACATGCAAGTCTAAGAGTTCAGTGCAGTACGCCACACTAAACCTCAATGTATATGTCCCTGTGTCCCTCATGAAAGGGACAAGGAGTGCACATTGAAAACAGCAAGTCCCTGTAGAAGTTCACAAGGATTCAGGGCCTGATTTATGAAAGTTAGCGCTACCTTTATGTCATTTTTTTTTACACAAAAGTGGAGTAAACTTACAAAATATAGTTTCATTTTGTAAGTTTGCGCCGCTTTTGCGTAAAAAAATGATGTAAAGGCGGTGCTAACTTTTCATAAATCAGGCCCTCAGTGCTCTCAGATGTGTCTTGTTTCTACACACTGACCATCGTCTAGTTTATTGAACCAGTGTCATAAATAATTATTTAAAATGTTTTCCTCTTTTCAAATCATGTGAAACAAGTAGCATATAAATAATATTGCTGATAATAAGGGATCATGGGACGTCATGTCAGCATTTTTTGCTGCCTAGTCGCTGTGATTGGACACTGGTTAAAAGAGTAATTTAAGTTGATGGGTTTGCAGTTCAACTGATTGCTCAAAACATTGGGTCTGAAATTCCTCAATGGCAGCTGAAGGACAGTTATCTCATGCTACTGAACAATCCACATACAATGCGTTTTAAAAATGTTATTTGTTCTAGAGATTTTTTAGATCGATGATTCGAGCAAGTCATTAATTCACTTCCAACTACTGTTTAATATTTAAATCAATAGTCAAAGACAATTTTACTGTTAAAAATGCTACAAATGTCCAGTGTAGGGACACCGGAATCAATTACTTCAAACGCCCATGTAAAACACTGAATCCCAATGCATTTGCAAGAAAAATATTGTGGTTTTGGCAGGCCTCAGCTTCTGTGTTCATTGTTCAATGGTGACACCAAGTGAAAAACTGAAGCACTGTACTGTGATAGCATCAGAAATTGTATTAGAGATGAATTTTGACTTGAAAAAAACTTGCAATAAACGCCCTAAATATCAACTTTCGATATAGATTTAACCTCATCAGGATAGTGAAGTATACTGAGGTACAAGGAAATTTAGAAAAAACGTGGATCTCCTGTATTTACGTAAATTCAAGTGTCAGACATACTACCTTCATTTTAATCACTCAGCAATGTTTAACATAATACCACTTTCAAAACATATTATCAAAAACAACCATAGCTATAGTTTCTTTTGGGATAAAGGAAATTAGTCAAATGCATTTATTTGGCTGCTTTTGCTGTCTCTTTTTCACCAATATTCATTAATCACCTTTCTTTAGATAGCCCAAGTTTCCTCTTTACATTTTAATAAAAACACTATCCCTGTGCCTGCTGAAACTCATTTGCAACAGGCCTGCAACACACAGTGCTGCCATGTGCCACATGATAGTTGCAGTTTTCACAAGGACACCCAGTGAGCTGCCAATATCACATGGAGAACACAGGGTGAGCAGGAAACCTCTACATGTAGTAGGTTTCTAATACATTTCTGGAGGATCCATGGAGTTAAGTTCACTTTCCCGTTTTATAACCCCTCCAAACATGGAGAGGCAGGTTTTTCTTCAGTGACAAACGCATACGCCCACACCCTGGCCACTATAGCTCCAGTGTACAGCTATGTCCAGGGACTGACGCACTCTAACTATGTCTGATCTCAAATCTCAATACAGAAATTCATACTACTTGCTCTCTCTACCCCGAAGCAATATCTTCATTATGGCTCTGGATGTTCTTTTCATCAAAAATGTTGCATATCAAGAGAAGCAACATTTGCAAGGCTTCTTCCCCTAATCCTCTAAGTTCCCCTCCTCCCATTATCCATGCCACTAGATTCAGGCTGTCCACTGAGAATACATACACAACCTGATCCTTAAAACCTGCACTGCTATCCACCCCTGTACAACCTCTGACCCAGCTTTTCTCAAATTATTAAACAAATAGCTCACCATCAAGTACCCTGCTTTGCCTAGACTTGCAATTTTAACAAGGACTTTGACAGCAAAGGGATGCTGATTAGTTCTTCCTGAACTCTACCGTTTGGTAGCTGGTACTGCTGTTTAAAAGTATTCAAGGTGAGGACTTTTCTAGAAAGGCCCGGCCCTTAAGTCAGTCTCAGACTGCTGCTTTAGGAAGGCTCATGTTGGCCAAGTGCAGAGATCTCAATCTTCACTATGTTCACATTCTGCTTGAAGTCAGCACCTCTGCTATCTGCTGTGAGAGTCCTCACCTTGCACAAAGGCTGTGTTGGAGGAGCAGCCAGAAAATGATACGTGAAAGGAACCAACCCAAACTGGTTCTGAAACCTTAGACAGGGAATCCACATCCCATTTCTCGAAAGTGTGAATAAAAGTGGGATACAACCCATCCCATATTGTTCCAGTTTCATGTTCCTCTTGACCAAAGAAGGAAGTGCTTAGCAGAATGCTCAAAGAGCTGCTGTCTGACAAGGGTTCATATCTTCCTGACAGCCACTTTCCCCAGATGAGCGGACATATCCAGAAATCTATTTTTTCTGCATGATGAGCTGAAGGTCTGCATAAGTGCCTAGAACCCTGCCTGCTAAGAGTGTGTTCCTTTCCAAACTAAAGGAGAGATTGTCAAGGAGGAGCATGTGTTGGTGCAAGGAGAGAGCAGACTACCAAGAGAAGCCAGAAGCAAACTATGATGGGGTTGGGGCCCTAATCTCTCGGAGCAGCTCCCCATGTGAACTGCAGCAAGACTTGCAAGAATAAGCATCTGTCTGGAAATCCACTGTGAGCACAAGAGAATGGGTCTCCCTAGATAACTTGGGGGGGGAACAGTCACATCACCATTGAAGCAGAAAGCCCTAACTGGCCAAGTTTAATATTTTGTTGGAGATATTGGAAGGAGGTAAATGGAAGTGCTTTAGCTATATGCAGGTCCGCTGGAATTATGTGGGAGTAAAAAACAAAAGTATGAGGCAGGGTTGACCAATTTATGTAGCAAGAAAAGTCCAGCTATGAATTTACAACGCCAGTAGGTCTAACTTAAGCAAATGTGAGACCCACTGCATTTCAAATGCTTGTTTAAATTATTTTTAGCAATGCTGCACAGCAACCACACTTCTGTACAGCATGGTTACAGATCACTGCAAAAGTCTGCAATGCACATGCTGTACAACAGGAACAAAATGTAAACGGCAGAGCCAGTAGTCTCAAAGACAAGACATATTGATTTTGCCAGTTCATGTTAGGTCTCTGCACATAACCCCTGTGATGCTGTGCAGATAAGTTAATCTCTCACCAAAGCATGAAAAAGAAAGAAAAATATGACATTTGGCAAAAATCCTATCACATAAAGAAAGCAAGTGCTCCCATGTCTGTGTCTTAGTGAAAGTACAGTTGAAAGCAGATAACATTTGTTGTCACAATAAAAGCAGATAACATCTTTTGTCACAATAAATATCAATTTTAAAGGAGAAAAGGCTTCTTTGAAATGTGTGTGACATAGTAAAACACAGCTACAATGGCAAAAGGTTCAATAAGGACGACAGGGAAGACGGAAAAATAAAAGCAGCACCTCAATCACAGCGCAATCAGTGGAAGGACTGCAATCAAGCTGAAGTATGTTCCAACCAAAAGAAGAGAAAGTGAAGCCCGCACACACTGGCCAATAAGAAGGCAGCAAATGATAGTGAAAGTAAAGCCAAATAATGCTAAGCAATGGGCAGGTCGCAGGCCCCTTTTATACAATAACTCTCGCAAGCAAAAGCAGATTGCATGCGCTGTCACAGGCCAGACATAATGAGCTCCAAGTGAAATCTGTATTCGTTTACCCTGCCTGCACTGTAGCATTTGCATGTTGCATGCATCCTCATCAAAGTGTTCACCTGCTCAGGGCCGAGCATATGGGTGAAGCACACTAGAGAAACCTGACTACCATTGTTGGACATGGCCCTTCTTAGGGGATTTCCCTGAAACTTTTTGCTTTTTCCTCCAGCTTTTTTGCTGACTCTGTGTGTGTGGCCTTAGGAACTCTGGGCACTTTCCTACTGTACTGCAGTGAGAAAATGTGCGTGCCCTTCCTATATGTGCCAGGAAGGGACGCTTATATGAGTGGTTCAGGGGCTGTACTCAGGAGTTCCCTGTAAAAAGGTACACCACAATCTCGGGGCAAGTACTACCCTGGCTACTATTAGGATGATGCACTGAGTGTGACACCCATCAGAATAGCCTGTCAAGCATGTATCTGGCCTGAAAATGCAGGCCTGTGGAGGCACAGTTGCACCAATGCCCAGGTTGGCACTTCTAACAACATAGCTAATCCTGAGTGTGCCCTCTGCTACCCCTAGAGCACACCCTGAAGGGCGGGGCAGGCACACATGGGTGTCCCATGCCCCGTTAGTGTGGAATCCCCACATGAGTTTTCCCTAGCTAGGGGATTAGCTCTTCCCTTAGGGTTTTGCTGTTTCTCTATCCAGTGGCCCTATGGCCCTGGGCACTTTCCCACTGTAAGAACAGTGTGAATAGTTGTGCACATTCCTTACATATGTTAGGACGTGGCGCTGGCCATTGTGTGCACACGTGCCCACTGGTGTTCCAAACATGTGTTGAGTCTGTCATAGCAGGCCTGTGTGTGCACACTTGCACCTTTGGTGTTCTTAACCATACATCCAGCCTGTCATAGCAGGCCTGTGTGTGGACACTTGCACCTATGGTGTTCTTAGACCTGTGTCCAGCCTGTCATAGCAGGCCTGAGTGTGCGCACTTGCACCTATGGTGTGATTAAACATGTGTCCAGCCTGCCAATGCAGGCTAGTGTGTGTGCTAGGACACATATGCCCAGGTAGTGAAGTATATCCATGTGTGTTTTAACGACCAATGAGAGCTGCTATGCCCATAGGTTACAATTACTCCTAGCTGCAAAAGTGGATTGCAGTGGAGCAACCTCATAATGTTTACCATCATTGGATTCTGGGGTGGCATCGTGAGCAAAAGAACAATTGATTTAACCCAGATCTGCGACTGGGGTGAGTGTTTGAAAAGTTTCAGCGCTCTATCCATCATCTTGTTGTGTTGCTATGTTTGCCCAGACTGGCAAGGGTATGCTGAGACATGGGTTCCTTGCTCACTGTGCCACTAGATTCAAGCTAGCCGGGCTGAAGATGGGTGATTCCCTTAAACCAGTCCCAGCATGGTTGTTTCCAGTCCAGGGAGGACTTGGCCTGGGAGTTCAGGCTGGACTGTTTCATATGGCTGGGTCCAAACTGGGGTAGCATGGTGAGCAAAAGAATGATGGATTTAAATCAGATCTGTAACTGGGGTGAGCATTTGAAAAGTTTCAGCACTCCATCCATCATCTTGTTGTGTTTCTGTGTTCACCCTAAGTGGCAAGGGTATGCTCAGATGTGGATCCCTTGCTCACTGTACTACTGGATTCAAGCTACCCTGGCTGAGGAAGGGGAATACCCCAAAATTGGTCCTAGGATGCTTGTTACCTGTCCAGGGAGGACCTGGCCTGGCAGTTCAGGCTGGACTGTTCCCATGGGGAAGAGGGTCAAGACTGATTTGCATATGGCTGGGTCTAAACTGGGGTGGCATATTGAGCATAAGAACAATGGATTTTACCCAGATCTGTGACTGGGGGTGAGTGTTTGAAAAGTTTCAACACTCTGTCCATCATCTTGCTTTGAATACAGTGAGTGTAATCACTCACCCCTGATGGGAATGGTATGTTCTGCCTTGCTAGGGCCTTGCCTCAGCTAACCGGAATGTGCTTCCTTCAATCCTTCAACCTTTGGGAGTCAAGCGTGGGACAAGACTTGCATTTGCACAGCATCACAAAATAACTAACTGCACTCCATGACTGTACGTAGGCAAAAGTGTTCCTTAGTTTCCTAAGGTGTGTTTGAAGGAAGGACTGACCTTGGTGTCAGTGATTTCCGCTCCCTATAGATCTCTACTTTGGCACCCGCTAGTTTGCCACCATGTCTGGGGTTCTCCCTAAGGGGAACTCATTCGAGATGGCTGATCTGTACCTGTGTACGGTGACGCAGCCCAAGGGGTTCAGCCAGGAGAGTGGGGTGCTTGACAGGGGAAAGGCCGCAAAGGTGGACTTTCAGAAGCCGCTGCAAGTCTGGGCAGAAGCCCACTCAGAAGGGTCAGTGAATGGTGGGAGAGATCCTGGATGTGGGGAGGGATTATATCTGATGCAGGGGTTCCCGGATAGGCTAGCTGTGGATGGGGATCCGCTGTACTTTTGGGATGGGGGTCTTCTTGGCCACAGGTAGCAGTGTGTTCTTCAGGGGCATGTGCTCTGAAGAGCTTGAGGACAGAATGGAAGAGAGGACTCTAAAATTAGAACTTGCCAGATAAGACAAGGAGCAGGCCCTAGCTCTTGCTAAATTAGAAAAAGAGCAGGTCTTTGCCAGGTTGGAAGCCGAGCAAGCCCTGGCTGAGAAGAGACTAGCCATGGAAGAGAAAAAGATGAGCCATGAGTTTAGCCTTAGAGGATTGTATGTTAGAACCCCACAAATAGGGTCCAGTTGCAGTAATGGTGGCAGAGCACCTGCTGCGTATGACAATGAGAATGGAGGTCCCATCCCTAAAAGTATAGTATAAAGTTATTTTTGGGGGGACATCAAGAAGTGGCTGGCAACCTATGAGGTAATTTTAACGGCACATGGGGTCCCAGAGAAAGCCTGAGGAGGTGACTTATGTTGGTTCTTATCTAAGGTGGAGAAGAGATGCCCCTCTTTACATCGGCAGGGAAGGGCATGGTGAGCTACCTGGTTAAGATAGCCATTCTGGTCAGCATGTTTGGGGGCGACCCAAACCGTCCATCCAGGAGGGGAGGGATTTCTTATTCTACACTGGGAAGACATTGGAGGGTGTTCCCCAGTTGGAAGGTCCGGCTGTCTCCCCGCCATGGGTGGGGGAGATTCGGGTCAGTGTAGGCACTTCCCTATGGAGCTGGGTGAGAAATGGGTCTCATGCTCCTTCTCACAGTGAGCAGGGAGTCGAGGATGGGCCAAAACCCAGGAGGTCCCATGTTTCTTTACAAAAGGACGGGAAAGTCAGGGACGAGCTAGGAAGTCTCATGTTCTCTCTCAAGGTGGGGGGTGCTGAGTGGGGCCAAAGCCTAGAAGGCCTCATGTTCCTTCTCAAACGGAGGAGGGAGTTGGGGCAGGCAATAGCTCAGAATACCCTACACAGCCCCTGGGCCTGGTGGATCCCTAAAGCGAGTGCCAGGTGGTGAAGCTGGCCTGTACTAGGAGAGAGTCCACTGAGGGCTGTCCCTTAGTAGCAGGGGGATGTGCGGGAATGCCAAGAACCTGTATCCCCACAGTTCGGGATTCAGGGGGTGCCCTTGCAAAAAAGGGGAACAGGGTGAAAAAGAAGTCACTGCTGACCCATCTCCAGTCCCAGGGTACAGATCCTAGGTTGGAGGACCGTGTGCAGGAAGCCATTCCTGACCTGGTCAAGAGGAAAGGGAGAAAGGTGCAAGACTTCTAGGGCCATTGCGCCCCCCTTTTGGGAGCCACAGCGGGCCGTAGTTCTTGGGTGGCTGGGTGCTTGTTTATGGATGCTGGCAGCTGTTTGCGCCCATGGCCTGGTGCTGTTCCAGTGAACTAATGTGGCCCAGGGGAGGACCATAATTGCCACCCCCGGGATGGGAGTGGCCACACGTTAGGGCTGGAAGGGGTACCACCGCAGTGGTGGGCCATCGTTGAGGCTCTATCCCCCTGAGTCGGGTAGTTTATCAAGGGGGTGATTAAACCACACTGGCTTTAGGCTAGGAGGGTGTCATGGCCCTTCTCAGGGAATTTCCCTGAAACATTTTGCTTTTTCCTCCAATTTGTTTGCTGACTCTGTATGTGTAACCTTAGGACTCTGGGCACTTTCACACCGCTCTGCTCTGCTGTACACATTGTTTCCTTGTCAAAAGATTATGTTGGTTGACATTGGTTTATCCATGCTGCCTAGGGCCACAAGGCTTTCTAAAAGTGTGGTAATTATTTGTGTGCACAAATTGCTGTTATCGCTGTGAACCGGGGTGCACTCTATAACTGTGTGGTATTGAATTGGAATAATTGCTGGAGTGGGTCTCGTGCTGACAATGTTTTGCACCACTTGAGGGTGTTGGGAGGAAAAGTAGGATTTTTCCCAAGTGGACATATTGCTGATGAACACGGTTTAGCCTAGTACTGCTAGTGATATTTCTGAATGTGATTTATGTTCAGAAGTACATAATTTACATGTTGTGTTAGTTAATGTGTGTATTGACTATAAATCAACGTGTAAAGTCTCTTTTGTGATGCTCAGTGTATTTATTGTTGTGTAAGACTGCTGTGCCAATGCTTTACACATTGCCCAATGTTAAGCCTGACTGCTCAATGCCATGCTGCCCAAGGGTGAGCACAGGTTATACAGTATAATCACCCACCTCTGACAGGAGTGTTAGGTTATGCCTGGCTAAGGTCTTGCCTCAGCAAACCAGAATGTGCAGCCTCCGACAACTATTATCTGTGCCTTCATTCTGGCCTCCGGGCAGTTAGTGGCCAATTGCAAATTAGTCTTGCTGCCTCATGACTGCACCCAGATGCCCAAATGGCATAGCCACTCTCTTGCAATGATCCATCTTCATGTAGATGTTACACTTGTCTGGCCAGCTTGCTTTTCTGTTATCAACACTGCACTCCAGAATTGGGGCTGACAGTAGTGTTCTTCTGCGTCCGGTCGAGCCCTCATCCTCATTTGTGGCAGTCCCCACTGGCTCCCTGCTCATCTTCCACTGACTCCAGCTGGTGAAGAATCTTAACCATTATTTTGGTCCTGGACCTCATCCATTTCCCACCTGACTTGAGAATGGTGTTGTTCATAGAGGGTTCTTGTTCTTCCATCTTGAAGAGTTTTTTCTTCAATGTATGGTCGTTGTACCCAATAAACACAGTTGCAGTTCATGGTAGTTTTGTTCTGTCAACTGCCACATTTAGGGGCTTATTTACAGGCCTCTTGCGCCGCTGGTGCGTCACTTTATAAATGGGGAAAAAGTGAAACACCGGCTGAATTGTATCCACCCATTGTAACTTCAGATGAGTCTCAGATTTCTGTGAAAGACCAGGGCTGTATGATTTAGAAAGCAGCAGTCACCCAGATTCTGCTGTAATACTGTCCTTGATGAGTTTTTCCAGAGAGCCATGCGATTATAAGGAGCTAGCACTAAAGTGAACATTTTGGAAGATGAGTCCTAACACATCACAAAATTCACAGCTTCCAAGAGCACAGGTCAGAGATAACAGAGCTCACTTAGCCAACAGAGAACAGAAATGCCACTTAAGTAGGTATAAATGTTCGGACAACCACACCCAGCCCGAAACAATAATTTCTTCCCAAAAACTCCACAGGAAGTATTGAACAGGACACTAGAGTCACACTCAATACACTAGAGGTACTCTTCATAGCTATCAGCAAGCACACAATACTGTCCTAGACACATAACACAACTTCCTGTAACAGAAAGAACAAAAGATCCCCGAATCTACACCCAACACTGCCCAAAGATGTAACTAACTGTACTACAGCACCCAACAGGGCGTGTAAACATCTGCAAGAGATGGCGTGCATATTAAATAACAAGATATGTCTGAACCAGGGTACAGCCCTCTGCTTCAAAGTCACAATTCGCTAAGGTTGACATACTCATTCCCACTTCTGACTTCACATCTCCACAAAAAACAAGTCAGACTTGTGGCTGAGGTGGAAACCTTGGAACCATTTGGAATCTGGAATGAGTCTCTGACTGCATGACACAAAAACAGCTTCACGAAAAGGGTGTCTTACTCTAGAGCAGCCGCACAAAGCAAACAACATAGCAAAGAGTGGGAGCTTCAAATGTAGGTTAACATTTGAAAAAAGAAAAAGTGAGAAGACGTCAGTAAGAGACTTAAGGTGAGAAATTTAAGTGACAAAATGTATTCTAAATGGAATATGTAAAATGTGAGAAAGTGAAAAAGCAAGAAATAGTAAGTGAGAAACACATTGATAGAAATTGTATTGCTTTCAACTTCTTGGTAATGAAGAACACCTAACAGTAACCCTTTCATCAGTGCTTTATTTAAAACTGTGGGTGCAGGTGGGGCCCACCGGCACTCATGTTTGGTATCGGCACTGATGTTTCTTCATCAGACTTTGACCCAGTGCAAGAGACTGAAAAACACACAAGGATGGAAGGAGGAGGAAGAAAAAGACATAAAAACATGGCAAAGGGAGAAAGCAGGCACCTGCAGGACTGAGGCTAAGGGGCAAGGAGTGTCTGGTGATGGATTAAAGAAGCATGAGGTGGAAGCAAGACTACGCATTCTTGGTAATCAGTACACTGATATTCAGTCATACCAGCCGTGGAATTCTGGGCAAAACTTTAGACCCTTGCATTTATTCTGTTACAAATTAAGCACTGTTTACCACCACCCCTACCTTTAAGCGCCAACCTATACTTTTCCTTAGCACAAGCTCATGTGTTCTCCCTTACTCTTTCTCAAAATTAAACCTGTACCTAGCCCCATCTGTAAACCTCGTCTAGCTGAGAATGTTAAGAAAGTCTTCCTTTCTTACCAACACAGCACCATTCTTAGGTTGTTTCTTCTTATATAATTACCAGGGCAGGGGCAGCTCCTCCGCAGTGGCGGAGGGGTGTCACCCTCCTGGATGAGCCAGCAGATGAAAAATAAAACGTTAGCTTGCTAATGTTTTATTTTTCATTTTTCAGCTGCTGGCTCAGCCAGCAGGGAGGGGCAGGCGTGGCTGGGCCACGGGTTGGAGGGAAGTGTGACGCGGGAGAGTGCACCAAGTGCACAAGTGTGTTTTTCCAGCTGTTTCAGGCCGGCAAAACACACATGCACACTTAGGTTTCTCCAGCCCGGTTGTATACACAGCAAGGCTGGAGAAACAGCACATACCCCAGGTTTAGTCTGAGCGGCAGTACTGCTTACATGCTATGTTTGGCATGTAAGCAGCGCTAGGATTGCTGGGGAGCCTGTGCTGGTGTCCCAGTGAATGCTGGGACACCAGAAGAGGATCGAGGTGGCAGGAAGGGACAGGCGGTGCAAGGTAAGTGGTTTCTTTTCTTTCTTTTTTAAAAATGTTTCCCCCTTCGTCTGTTGCCCCCCTACCCTCTGCCCCTCTCATTGACATATGTGGCGGCAGCCACTGCACCAGAGTAGACTATCGCAACTTGCTTTGTTTGGGACACCCTGGGGTGTCATTTTCCTAAATGCAGACAATCCAAATCTTTGCAGTTCGTCTGGCGCATGGTGTAAAATGCTGCAAATATATCTCAGGGGAGAGTCTCAAACATTTTGTGCTGGGTTAATATCACAGAAGTGACACTAACCAGCACAAAATATTTTTTTCCTGATTCACTTTCCAGTGCAAAACTTGTTTTGCACTGGAAAGTCCCCAAAAGTTAACACAAAGCAGCGCAAGATGCTGCTTTGCAGTACTTTGCACCAAGGGGGTCTTACATGAGTCGTACATAGGCTTTGCCATGCAACCACCCATGCTGTTTGATGCTAAACACTATCTACTAATACTAGTAGACAGGGTTTAGCGCCAAAAATTAACGCTGCTGAAAAGCAGGCATTAAAAGGAAAAATGTTTCCACTTCTCCTTTCTTTTCCAACTTTGAATGTGTGCTGCACTGTCGGGCACACACACAAAGTAGGAAAAGGGTTTTTACTTGTCTAGCCATAGGATTTTGTACAGAAAGGGCACCATTCCTGTATAAAACCTACGGTAGACTCAGGCACACACCCAGACACTATGGCGCTAACTTGTGTGCGTGGCACACGCAGCTCAAATCAGCGCTGGCGCAAGGGAGAGGGGAGGAGAGAGCCATATCTTTGTGAATACCGTGCTCTCCTGCTCCCTCCCTCTCACGCAGTGTAGCGCAGAGCAGCACTTTTGACCGCTGCGGTCCGGGACACCTTTGGGACTCTGGGGCCTTGTGTCTGGTAGTGTTGCGTTTGCTTGCACTGGCTACTCGTTAAGCAGAGGGTGTTATTTAAGCTACTGTGAGAGTGCACAGATTTCATTTACGGATAAAGACTACTCTTGTCCTTTGCTTCAGTCTTCACAATCCTATCAGGAGCTCAGTGGGTTCATGTTCCTACTGTACAGCATAAACATCGAAGGATCAACTTATGTTGTGATCAACTCATCTGTCTGTTGCTGAGTTGGGTTATAGAAATACCAATTGAGAGTGTTATAAAAATTGCAAGACTGACAAAACGACCATTGACAAAGCAACTGGATGTAATTTGTTTTACAAATAAATATTTTCTGAATACAGGGCCTATATGCCACTTTCTCTTCTCAAAGAATAAACACCCTGAGGGCTATGTAGGGGATGTTTAATACAGGTGTGTAGAATATTTAAAGTGACATAGATGAAACGAGGGCTTCAAAATGCAGTTATAGTTTCCGGAGTTTCATAATTACAAATGACCTCTTCACTTCTGCCACTCTAAGTGCAACAGTGAAAATTAAAACACATCTCTGATAATGTTTACTTACCCATCTGGTAAAATCTGACAGCTTCTTCCATAACAGTAGCCCCGCCCCCTTGTCCAGCTGTTCAATCCTCTGGCTGGATTGTGACCTCTACTTCTGCTGAATAAGTGGAAGTGAATAGAGATCCATGACAGGATGGAGAGTGTGTGATGGGGAGAGAAAAATGGAAAGATAGAGAGAGAGAGAGAGTAGAGAGAGAATGCGACATACATGAGATTGTGAGATGTGAGCAAAGTAGGTGACGTGTAAAGTTGGGCTGTCGATCAGTCGGAGAGGTGAGGCACAGGAAGAGCTGTGAGAGGAAATTTAGTATTGACGAAAAAAGGGGCTGAGATAAAAACAGAAAGGGAAAAGGTGAGGTAGAGAAAGGAAGATTAGGGAGGTATAGAGGGGTGAGTTAGTGGGAAAGCAATGAAGAGAGATGCTCTGGTTACTTACCGGTAATCTTCATTACTCCAGGTCCAAGTCTTTCCCTGATACAGACCTGGGATTTCCGCCCTCCCATCCCTTTGGGGGGGATGGTTATATGTGGTTCTTTTTTCTGTTGTTTCCTTGGTACTACAGGATGTGTGGATGGACTACTTCCCCTTTGTACTGGCACCTGGGTAACGGCAGCTATGTTGGGGGAAGTTTTTTGAGTCGGCTAGGGAACAGGGTCTAGGAAACAGGGTCTGCCAGAAAGAGATGGAATCTCCTTTGTGAGGACTGGTTCAGGGAAGATGGACATGGAGGTAATGTGAGACAAAAAGGCGATTTAAAGCGAGAAGGAAAGTAGGACAGAGAGAGGCGTCAGGGCCATAGTATGGTAAGGCAGAGAGAGAGAGAAATAGATGGGGTATAGATGAAGTTAAAGTAGAGACATAAGTACAGTGAACAGGCGTTTAATTGGAAAGCTTAAGTTTGATGGGTAGAAGCAAGGCAGAGGAAGACACAGATGGAGAAATGTGGAAAGGTGAAACAGAGATATCCGGGTAGAGGTGATGTAGCGAGATAGATGAGATAGCATGGGAGAGGCAGAGATAGGTGAGGTTGAGTGGTAAAGATAAAAAGAATGAGAAGTGGTGAAAAACAGAGAAAAAGCTGAAGGAGGAGAGAGCGCGAGGCAGACTTAAAGGAAGACGTAGGTAGTTGAAACAGAGGGAGAGAGATGTAGAAATATGTAGAGACAGGAAAGAGACATAGAAATTGAGTTAACACGGTAGTGAGGGAGAGGGCTATGGTTCTCTCCTTTGATTGGGAGCTCCACTCTGAACCTTTCCTTTGCACTTGCACACAACTGAAAAAGCGAGCCACTGTGCATGGTAAAAAAAGAGTGGGAAATGAACCACTGGTCTTGTGGTAGAGACCTTCATACACACCTGGAGCCATGGGCGTCTGCTGCGAGGGGGTGCTTGCCCTCTTCCCCCTGGATTTAGGTGCAGCCTAGTGAGCAGCCTCACAGTGCAGCATAACACTACGGCAGCCGCAGTGTTACGCTGCCTGCGCTAGTATGGCTGCATCCTCTGCCAAAAACAGTTCCGGACGCCCACCCAGAAAAAAATTCTGCGGACGCCCATGCCTGGAGCCACTCTGATCTGTTGAGCAGTGGTTTGTTCCTAAAGAGCCACTCTATGTCGATAGGACTCTATATTAAAAGATAAACCACTGACTTCTTCCAGAAGTGCAGGGTCAGACTGGGATGCCTCCAGCGAGATATCCCTCACACAAGCCCTACGCACCGTGAATACGAGCTGCACAGAGGTGACAATGGTTGTTGACAAGGAGACTGGGCGTGAGGAGCCGCAGCACAGGTGTCCCGCACAGCACCACTTTAGAATAACATTTACCTTGGGGGATGCTAATAAGCAGGGAAGTCACCATTGGCAAAAAGCAGCCCTAAACCAGCAAGGAAGTGGCCCCAAAGTCTTTAATGCAGCTGCCCAGGTCCTGATAGTAGACAGATTAAGTCAATGGTCGGTCCACTGCTGACACTGTTTCCCAGCATTTAGCACTCTAGTTCTTCTACCCGGATAAGTGTCAGTGAAGCGACACCCCTTTGCAAAGTGTCCCTCAGCCCCAGACTACTTGAGGTAATATCCCCTCTTCCAACAGGCCAATGCATACATTTTCATCAAAGATTTCATCTAGGTTCACCCAACCGCATCACTCCTTTCCTTCCATCCGCAGAGCAGTCGGCGTGTGTGGAATCCCCTGGCACCTACGCCTCTGTGCTCGACCCTCCTCATCCACAGTGTGTTTCAGGTCCAGTTCTGTTAATACCACAACTTATACTCACAGCTGGGAAGAGCTTTGTACCTTCACTACATGGGAGAGTCCCTCCGGTTTCTACTGGGTGGTGCACTGGTTTGCCTAAAGTAAACCAGTGCACCCTGATGATCCCTTATGTTCTGCTCTGCAATAGGCACTCCACCCATGCATCCACTGGGTAACACATCTGCCTATGCATGAACCACTGGACACCAAACCTAAAAACAAGCACTTAGCTGTGTGTGCCAGGTGTGCTTGCGTGTGGGTTTCTGCGTGTGCGCACACATGTGTTTGCGGCTATGAGGTGCACAACCTCATATGGGTGCATTGTTTGATAAAAGTTGCTGTAGTGAGGCCTATTCCTGTAAACAAAGGTGTTCCCATTCCCGCAACTCCGGCATCTGCCAGATTTAGCCTTTTCCCTGGAGAAAGGAAGAGGCTGGTGAAGAATTATGGTTCATTATGGTAAAGGGGGAATAAATGAAGCTGTCACTCGACTGCCTTTACTCATCTTTCACATATTCATTAGGTATTTGCAGGAAAGAGGTTAGTAGTCGCTCAGGACATCAAAGTGAGGATGGAATGTGACCATTAAAAAACAAAAGTGTACTTAACTGGCAAAAAGTGATTTGAAACGCCTGACCAGCATTTTAAAGTTATTCTCATTTCGAAGGTTTGACCAGCAATTTACAATCATGCTAACTTGATCATGCTGAACTGTATGACACAGGATACGGGTTCTTTGTGTTGTTCGTGGTGTGCAGACAGTTTCTCATCTGGTTCAGTTTCTGGTGTGGGGTCACATACATGGATGAGTCAGGGGCGATCTGTGAAATGGGAAATGCCATTGATAGTGCAGTTTTCAGACAATGGTGGATGCCAATAGTACATGGGTGAATACTCAGTCCATGGCCGGTGATAAGGATGCCCACGAGCTCCATCTAGTATTCTGAGATAACTGGAAAAGGATGGAACGTTAAGAGATGCTGCAGGCATGTGAGGAGCAAGTGGAATGCCAAGGGGCCGAACCGGTCCAAATGGTCCTAGTCGTTAAAGTACAGGGTGAACCACTGAAAACTGTCCACCAAAGCCACAATAAGGTTTAAGATTTGTTTTGGTGTTCTGAAATCTAATCTGAACCATGGTGATAACATAAGCAAACTATGCATCTGTATCAAGAATCATGCCACCATTTTTAACTGTTTCAGCTGGAATTAGTAGGCGGCTTGGAGGCAGGGCAGTAATAGTATTTCCAAAGACGAATGGGAGGCCTAAGATTATAACCTTTGGCTTATTTAGGTTCAGAATTTATTCGGGATTCAACTGCCTGAGGACTACTGACGATGCTGGCTAATGTCTTTTTGTGTGTGCATCAAAGCGTCATTATAATGATCTGAGCCCAGAGGAGTTCATGTAACTCTTACAGGGATAGGTGCAGACGATACTGACCCATGTGGAACACCACACAAGTTGGAGGCTGAGGTTGAGTTGAAAAGTCGTGTGGACAGAGTTCAGGTGTGAAAGGATAAACAACAGAATAGGACCCATTGAAAAAGAAATATTCTCCGGTGAGTGCACTAAAAGAGCGGGCAGATCTATGTGACCACTCTGTGAAGCATTGTGAGAGGTATATGGAAGAACTATTATGTGCAAGCTGTTTCCAGATAGCACATCATACCACAGATTGAAAACTTGATGGACTGTGACCAGATGTTTTTTTGTCTAGGAGAAGTGCAATTAGGTCTACGGGACTAATAATGGCGGGACAAAATAGAAAGAATGAAAATGTGCGAATGTACAGTGCAAATGTACATATCTGGCAAAGCAGAATGGCAATGTGAGAGGCACACAGTAGTGCAGGCCAGTGTATATCTTGAATGCAGGCTTGGCACTGCAGCTGGTATATTGGAATTTGGGTCTGGTTCTTAGCAAAACTTGGTGAAGTAGCCACATAGATAAGTGGAAAGATTAAACAGTTTCACTTTACAATTGTAGGCTTACTGTGAAATTTCAACAGCCCTTAAATGTACCAGTCAGTGGGCGAAAAGTTTCAGATTTTAATGCTAATAAAGGCACATGAAACAAGAATTAGAGCACACTCTATGGATAGCTGAAAACAGGAAGGCACAGTTATCACTGAAGTCACTGGACAGTCAGCATAGACGTATATACCAGGAAAGCATAGGCCATATAATAATCGTTCAAAAAGCCTGGGCCCCCTCATAGTCTAAAATAGTGTCTTCCCAATGGCAGTGTGAGGGACAATGTATCACGCATAGCATCCCAAATGGAAGGAGTGGGCGCATACACAAAGTACTCCTCCTCATTTCGATAAAATGGTCAGAGAGGTACACAGCACAAGGAACAGTCCCTTGGATAGTTTTAGCCATGATTAGTTTATTGGCTGGGAATCGAAGCAATATATGCCATTGATCTGCAATGAAATTGCAGGGCACCTGCACAGCATGAACTATTGGCAATGCCAAACACGGGTGATCAAACTGACAACTTGTGCTTTAGAAACTCAAAAGCATGTGCTGGAAACTTGTAGAGCATGAGTAAAGCACAAGCAAAGCATGAGCTGTCCAGGTGGACAGCTGGACGGGAGGAGTCATGAGCACTCCAATGCCAATACGAGTCATGGGCAGTCCACTGCAATGAGCACAGCAGGAGACATAGGCAGAGCTACTATGTGAAATGGACCAATGGAAGGAGAGGACACCCTCACAGGAAGTACCTTGGGTAGACAAAGGCAAGTAGTGATCACCTGCAAAAGATTAGCGGCTAAGTAGTGCCCAGTATCCCACACAGGAACCATTGCAGATCAAAAGCAAGGGCAGGGCCCCTGAACAACATAGGCCTTGGGTAACCACGAGCATGGCATCCTTGGAAGCTCAAGTGATGAGTTTGAATCCTAACACAAGGAGACAGAGCGGGCAGGGCCTGAGCACTGGGCACCACCGTGTGAAGCTGGCACCAATGCAGCCTCATGAACTGATGTTGGCAGACACTTGCAATGCCTATGCACCAATAAATCCCAAGTCAAATAAAAAGTTGGTGCTCACTGGTGGACTGAGCCGTGGTCAGGCTAGAGCTCTGAGCCATCCGAGGCAGCGGCAGTATATTGTAAAGCACAAACTCGGGGCGAACCAACGCTTTATTAAGAATAACATAATGGGAAGAGGGTGCACTGCCTGGCACTGGACCAATGCCAAGGCAGCCCCTTTGACTCCATGAGTTATGGGACTGGCTGTGGTAAATGCATGCGTTCATTTTACCAGGACACCAGCAAAGCACAGCGCCTGGGTGCAGCATGGAGTGTGTGATCCAAAGCCCCCACTTTTCTGAGCCCCACGGACCCGCGATCTGCTGTTGGGGAGACGTGTAAATGTTTTGTAGACGTTAATAACGCACCAGCCCTTTGCAGACTCCCCCCTCTTCTTCAAGAACCACATTTGCATTTAAATTGAACCGTTTTGGGAGGATATAGTAGTTAGTCTGGAAGCTAAGCTGGGCCCTGCAGCCCTGGCTCCAGACAGCCCCAGCTCTTCCTGTTCAGTGCTCCAGCCAGCTCCTCGCGCGCCAGAAGAGGGGTGGGAGGGATGGTGGAAGGGATGAGAGGGGAGATAGGGTGAAGGACGAACCATGAAGCAAAACAATGAAAAACGAAACTTTGGTGTATAGGAGATGAAGGAAAGGACCAAGGGCCAGATTTACAAGAAACTTTTCTTGCGTCGCACCTGCCCCACCTAACGATACCATGGCTGTACCATACTTACAATACTGAGCACCATGGTGGACGTTTCTACAATAGCATCACAATTCATGATGCTACTGTAGTGCTTTTCTGGATTAGAGGCATAATGGCGCTAGTGCAGCAAAGCACTAGGAAAGCCCACAGGTTATTCTGGGCTAATCACTTTAACACCTGCCCCAAGCAGGCATAACGGTAGAAATGTTGCAGAGAAATATTATAGATTTCACTTCGCCATTTTTTGTGGGCTCCCTGCGTGGGAATGCCCCATTTTGCAGACATTATGCCTGGCGCAGAAATAATGTGGCGCAAGGGGTTACAAAGTGGCTCATTGCAAGCATTGCACCACTTTGTAAATATGGCATGGGGAAAATGCCTCCTTAATGCCACATTGGCATAAAAAAATTATGCTAGAATGACGCAATGAGGTGCAAGGGCTTTGTAAATTGGGCCCCTAGGGTACTGCGTACCTGATAGCACCTGGCCATTCAAAGCATCGCGGGGAAAGACCCATGATGAAACCGTAAGTGGAGGGAAAAGGAAAGGAGAGAAGAGGGGGTAGGCGAGCATTGAAGAAAGGGACTAACAGGATATAAAAATGAAGAAGAGGGAAATGTTGCAGCAACAGAGTGGGAGGGAGGAAGAGGGGAGAAAGTAAAAGAGGGGGCTTGTGAATTGGGGAAGTAAGAGGAGGAACAGAGGTAGTAAATAAAGCTATGGTAGGAAGGAAACACAAGGGGACAGGGATAGAAGAGTCTACTTCTTGTTCTTTCTGTCATGGCTATAAAAAGTTATGAACATATCCCTCTAGTTCTCCTCTCCTACAGCCTTCTTCTCAGAGCCTCTGTCCCGCAATTCCTTAGTCCCGCGTTTGGATCTCACTTGTCTTCCTGTTATGGGCGTGCACTATTGCTCTTATCTCTTTCCCTTCTTTCTCCTTTGGTCATATTTCCTCCTGCTCCCCCCTTGCTACTCTTTTTTTTCTGTAGCTTCTTCTCATTTAACTGACGTATCTTTTTGCTCTCTGTTCTATTCTTATAGAAAACTCCGATTCACTGATCTCTCCTCCATCCATCCATCTTTTGTTGCCTCTCAATAAAGTGTCCCTTTCTTCATCTAATCTGTTTCCTGATCCTCTCTATTGTAATTGTATTGTATTGTAATAATATTTATATAGCGCTTACCATCCCTGACGAGGCGTCAAAGCACTTTTCGGCAAGTAGCACGCTATTCCGGAACCCAAAAGGAATTAGTGGTGGATTAGTATAGGGAAATATGAGTACAGTTTTAGTTTTATTATGAGTTAATTTGAGCTGCGGGTATGTGAGTTTGTTAGTTGGATTGACTGGAGTAATGGAGGGGTGGAGGAGGGAAGAATCCAGAAGTGTTAATTGGGAGTTTAAAGTAATAGGATTTAGGCCTGGGATGACTAAAGGGGGGATGGAGGAGGGAAGAGTCTGTGGAAAGAGTTATGGAGATCATAGTAGCAGGAGGGGTTTTGGATGAGTTAAAGGTGAGATAAACGAGGGAGAATTTAGTAGGGTTGTTTGGGAGATCATGATAGTAAACTGAAGTTTGGGCGAGTTAGATGTGGAAGAGGAGGGAAGAGCTTAGGCAGGGTTATTTAGGAGAAGAAAGTAGTAGAATGGATTTGGGATGAGTCAAAGTGTTAATGGAGGATAGATTGATAGATACATGACATATGGTGATGGGTAGACAAATTAAAGCTTACAAGAGAGTAAAAATATAATATTTTTTATTTAGAATTTTATATATATATATATATAATAATATCTATACACACTTTTTGATCATTATTTTTATTTAATGTATTTATTCTTTATTATTATATATGTATATTTTTTCGATGTATTTATAATTTTATTTATAGATTTTATTTTATTTTTATTTTATTTTTTCTCTAGTACAGTAGAACTAGAGTAATAAATAAATAGATATGTGAGTACATAGTAAGGGAATATATGTCCAAGGAATATTCCCTTTGTGCACTCCTTACTTTCTCCCTTTATTGGCCTCACGGTTTGTCCTTACTAGCCTTGTAAACAGTCATTTCTTTCTATTAACGTGCCACAGGCATTCTGCATTTCTGCACCTCTGATTTTCCAGCTCTGTATTTGGCAATTCCCTAGATTCCCTCTCCACTTTCCTTTCCTCAAGCCCTCTCCTCATCTCTCTTCTTCCCTCGCCCTCTCTACCTCTCCTTCCCAAATATATTAACCTCTCCCTCGGCCAGGTGTGTTCAGTGCAATAATTGGAAATGATCCTGTCTGTAATTGTGCGATGCTGACATCGGGTCTCTCTTTCACTGCTGGGGCTTTGCTTCCAGCTCTTCCTGGGTAGCACTTTTATCAAAGCCCATGCATAATAATGAAGGTGGCGCTGACAACATAACGCAAACCACAAGCAAGGCAGCCAATGATGGGATAGATCTCTGTTAAATATTGTGTCTTTCTACAAAGTCCCCGTCCCAGAGATAAACAATTTGACAAAAAATAGGCAGCAGAAAAAACATATGTTCATAAAGAATACAAAGTGTTTTCCACAGACATAGACCCCCACAAACTGCACAGTGGGTTTGTGTTGGCCAGAGGACATTAAAGACATCCAGACATTTTGAAAGTCACCCCTGAGCACAGGAACTCATTTGAAGGGATTAATGAACAATCCAAGCCAGATTCCACGGGACAATGACAGCTGACAGGATTTTGTCCTGAAGGCTAACACAAAATTCATAGTAGACCCCATATGCACTGTATGTACCTATCGCAGAGCACAGTTTGCATGAACCGTCACAGAATCCAGCACATGTTCGAGAGTTCTGTGTAATCAAGTCAAGAGGGTTTACAAGGACATGACTGATTACAGATGACCATCACCAGTGCTAGAATAGATGTTGAGATCATAACATAATCCCAAGTAGGTTTCAGAGGCTTTTAAGACAGACTCAGGGTACCTACATAATAAAGAAAAGGCCATTACAGAATCCATGACAGACTCCAGAGACCCGGTGGTAGCTCAGTAAGACTCCATAATTCTCAAACGTTCTGCAAAATGTCACAGCATCCATGAGTACTCAATATGTCAAGAGTTAAATGCAGAATAAAGGGGGCTATTCCACAACACTCAGCATCACTGCAGACAACAGTCAGCTAAGACCATCAAGAATCAAGGACAAACTCCAGCAACTCCAGGGACCAAGCAGAGTTAATATATTCAGAGACCCTTACAGAAAATGTCATAATCAAATATCTGAACTCCATTATAACTCTGTTGGTTTTCTCAGGAGTCTGATAGCACACCGCAGAGTCCAAGTGAATCTCAGAGACCTATATAGCAATTCCGAATCGAGTTAGACTCATGAGGCTACAGGAAATTGATTTTACTATTAAACCAAGAGTGATGAAGACAATAAAATAAAGTTGATGGCATTCCAGAATTCCAGGCAGGCGCTGAATGAAAAGCTATAGTTTAAAATCCAGGAAAGCTTTAGGACCTTGCAAGATCCATTAAGAATAGTTAGAAATACAAGCCATCATACAATTCATTCTACAGTTGGTAGAGCTGGTTCACCTAATACAATCCACATACAGCTAGCAATGCCATAAGGCATTTTAGAATCTGGGATAATCCCCAACTGCCAGCCTGTCCACGGCGGTAAACACCGCCATGGAGAGGCTGACTGTAAGTGGGACTCTGGTGCCCCTGGGGGGCTCTGCACTGCCCATGCACTTGGCAAGGGCAGTGCAGGGCCACCCAGGCACAGTCCCATCGCGAATTTCACTGCCAGAATTTCAGGCAGTGAAGTGCGTGACGGGTGCAGCTGCACCCACTGCACATCAACATTGCCGCTGGCTCTATTACGAGCCGGCTGTAATGTTAATGTAACTTTTCCGCTGGGCCAGCGGACAGAAACGCTCTTACCGTCCGCTGGCCCAGCAGAAAAGTCATAATAGGGAGCCAGATATACCGCCAGCACTGGCGGTATAGTGGCGTCCGCAGCTTTGGCGGTCTAAGACCGCCAAAGTTGGAATGAGGGCCTATGTGTTTGCAGTACCAGGAAAGCCTATGAACCAGGGGGGACATCTATCATGGGGTTGTGGCATTCCAGCAGGTAATGGGTGAGCCCTTTTTACTGGTCTATAACATCCGAGGTATGTGCAGCACCAGCACATTGGAGCACCTCCAGGTTGCAGGGAGTGTGGTGCTTCCCATGGTCACCGGCATTCTTCTGGGTCTCCTAAAGGGGACAATGCAATGCTTCTCCTGGACCCAATTTCAGCAGATCAGCAGGGAGCTGTGGTGCACTTTTTATCTGTGCCAGCCTTCGGCTGTTTTTTATCTTTGGTGTTTACCATTGTGTGGGTTCAGTGCGCTTGCTCCAGTGTTCTGTACAAGTGTGGTTCCTCCACCCGCTAGGGGAGACTATGCGAGTGTGAGACCTGCGGAACCTCTGGTCCAACGGGCTTGGAGGCAGTGTAGTGCTTCCCTGGGTCACTGGCATTCTTGTGGGTGTTGTGGAGGGGAGAATGTGGGCAGCGGGGAGCTGCAATGTGCTTCTCGGCTGTGCCGGCCTACAGGTCTGAATGTTAAATGGGCCTGTGAGAAGGACGGCAGGTGCACCATGTACTCAAATGGATCAGCGTCTTGTGTGGTGCCGCCCAGAGTTAATTGATGACCAATGCCAGTACCACCACTGTTGACACTGCTGCAATGGAAGAGTCTGTACAAACTCTGTGATCAAGGCATGTGCGAGTGTCCATAGGGATAATGAGGGCAAGACTGCTCCCTCGTTGATGAAGTGCAACCTATCTTTGTGCCAGTGGTGCTCAGTATATAAACTGGAATAGCTACAATAATTGTTCCTGTTCCCTGGGTTCAGGGTCCTGCAGTGGTTGTTATCTTTGGGCCTGTAGTTCGGTCTGCGGGGAAGTGCCCTTTATTGACTTTTTCCCACTTTGGTAGGTTGTTTCTACAATGTGCTGTTGTCTTGGTTTTCTTGGCTCAGTACATCTCACATTTTTAGGAATCTAAGCAAAAGTGACAACGGGGAAATGCTTTAATTACATACTGGTAATTGTAGAGCTCCGAGTCCTTCTCTTGCTTAGTTTCCTACCTCCTTCCCTCCTAGCCCTGTGTATCCAGGCCAACTGTGTGCTCGGGCTTGCTGACGAAATAGGTAGTCTGGAGGGAGGAGGAACTTTTATGCGTAGGAAAGGGTCGGGCGAGGCACGGAGGCCTCACGTTGTGAGAATTTAATTGAGAGAATGACTTGTAGTAATGCAATTACCAGTAAGTAATCGAAGCATTACAGAACACAGGCATCCTTGGAGAACAAAAATGTCACTTCAGAATAGATGAGGGAATTAAAAGAGCTTTAGGCCGCTGACGAAGCTTCCAAGGCATGTTTAAAGCCTTGTCACCATCTGCCCTGGAGCATATTCCAGCAGCTGCCTTTGTAACATACCCATCAGTAATCAGTGCAGTGCCACACACCTCACGTGTTCTTCATTCAGCAAAGAATATGCTTTCAAGCTTGGTCTGCACATATAACTCACTCTTCCTCTATTTCACCTACTTTCTAGTCTCCAGGCTTCCCCTGTGTGCGTTTCCTTGATGGTACCTTCCATTCCGTCAGGGTTTCCCTACATACAATTCCCAGCAGGCCTGAGAAATCTAGCAGCTAATATCTGCCTTTATACGCTGTGTGTGTGTGAAACTCGCAGAAGCTGAGCAGCAGTTAATATTTGTCTTTAACTCTAGGCCCCGACGCTTCTCTCTGAAGAATGTTCTACATTAGGAGAGCCAGCCCCTCTCTCCACAGCTCCCCGTCACAGACTTCATATCATGGCATCCCATCCACTAATGAGGTCTACAGGCCCCACTGCAGAGGAGGAGATAATAAGGGGAAATTGCCTTGTCTTGCGTCTGGTCTTCAGCGGCACAGAATAACAGCCACATGCTGCACAACAGCCCGCTCAGAGCCGGCTCCTTGACAGAGCAGCTTCACCTGAGCAAAGAAACTCAAAGCGCAAACGCAGCGATGCAGCGTGCCGTTCTGACTTAAAGGGAGAGCTCTCCGTAGCAGCGCCTGTCAGACTGAGAGGGCCTAGGGAGGGAGACCTCTACGCAGCAGTGCCTGTCTGGCTGTCAGGGCCTGGGAGGGTGAGATCTTCGCAGCAGCGCCTGTCAGGCTGAGAGGGCCTAGGGAAGGAGACCTCTACGCAGCAGTGCCTGCCAGACTCCAAGGGCCTGGAAGTGAGAGCTCTCCGCAGCTGTGCCTGTCTGGCTGTCAGGGTCTGGGAGAGATCTCCGCAGCAGCGCCTATCAGGCTGAGGGGGCCTAGGGAGGGAGACCTCTCCGCAGCAGTGCCTGTCAGACTCATAGGGCTGTAAGTGAGAGCTCTTCGCAGCTGTGCCTGTCAGGCTGACAGGGCAGGGGTGGAATAGCTACCCTCAGCAGTGCCTGTCAGGCTGATAGGGCCAGGGGAGGGAGAGCTCTCTGCAGCAGTGCTTGTAAGTCTGATAGGGCCCGGGGCAGGAGAGCTCTCCGCAGCAGTGCCTGTCACGCTTACATGGCCATGGGTGGGAGAGCTCTCCGCATCAGTGAATGGCCGTCTGAGAGGGCTCAGGAGGGAGAGCTCTCTGCAGCAGTGCCTATCAGTCTCACATGGCCCGGGGAGGGAGCGCTCTCCGCAGCAGTGCCTCCCAGGCTCATAGGGCCCGGGCACGGAGAGCTTTCCACTGCATGGCCTGCAATGCCAGGATCCCAGTTGTGCGACTGTAAAGAACTCGCTGGAAGTACAGAAGTGTGTGTGGAGGAGCGGGTGGTGTCCAAAGGAGTGCCAGGTTTCAGAAATCCAATTAGTTTGAATTTACCTATAGTGAAAAGTTACGATAACTCATATAAATATCGATTATACTGAGAATCTTTTTGGCCCAAATCTGGACACCCTGAGTCTACACGTGTTAAGATGCTCTACTTGAGCTCACACAAATCTCATTCCTAACTGTTCAAAAATAAAGCAAGGAATGACAAACGTTTCACTGAGTTTCCTCTAACAAATGTATTTCTAAAGCACATGGTCACTCGTGGGCCTCACAACGCTGAATAACATAGGTTTATACAGTACTTACAGTACTCACCCAACTCAATGCTACAGGTATTCTCCTCCGCCATATTTACAAAGTGAAGCAATGCTTGAATTATGCCATTTTGTAATGCCTTGCGCCACATTATGCCTGCGCCAGGCATAATTATGCGGGGGGGTGTTCCCCCGCAGGGAGGCCTGTAAAAATGGTGCAGTGAAATTTACAACATTTCACTGTGCCATTTTTAGCATCATTTTTAACGCTTGCTCAGAGCAGCCGTTAAAATGATGCACACATTACTTTCACTAGGCCTCCCTCTACTTTTCAGGATTAGCGCCACAATTTATGGCACTAATCCTGCAAAGTACCGCAATAGCATCATAAATGCTATTGTCCTAATGTGCACCATTGCGCATCATTTTGTAAATACATGCACACATGGTATCAGGTGGGTGCAGGGGGGCGCAGGACAAGTGGCGCATCACAGCTAATGCGCAACTTTCTTGTAAATCTGGCCCAAAGAGCTCTGTTTTAACTCCAGGAGAGGTACCCCGGGATGCAGGTATCCACTGCTGAAAATGCATCCGAGCTTAGAGGCAGAGAAGGTAAGGTCCAGGCTAAGAAAGACAAGCAGATTCTTAAATAAATGTAGTACGGAGTTGGCACTGATAGGTGTAGAATAAACAGAGAGAAAACAGAGGAGTATCCCCTTTTTATGAAAAATAGTTAAAACGCGATTGTGAAAAGTTCCTTAACCGTCGTAGTAAACAGAGTGAATGGTTAAAAGTGGGAAACTTTCCAAGAACATTTGTACAAACTCTTTGTGCAGTAAATTTCTCTCATTGTTCTTATTACACTGCAGTCCAAGTCTTGCAATGGACATAAATATTCAAACTTCAGGTTTTTTTTCTAAGCATTTATGCCCCTTAATGCTAATCACATGATGCTGGTGCTTGCACCGGAAATACATAGGAGCACTTATAGGGTAGTCACATGTAGGCAGACACAAACCCTGCTTGCAGGTTTCTATTTTAACAGGCTCTGTTGTCCCTTTGTAGTCTGATAACCTGTCTCCCTCCTCTAGTGTGAGGTGGCTGGAGGCCAGCCTGTCTAACTCCCTACACAAGAAGGTATAACAATACAAATAAAACAGGCAGGCTTATCACCATCTTGATAGCTACAAAGCCAAAAGGTCTATAACTGAATCTGGGCAGTTTCACTGGTTCCATCACAGGTTAAGTAGAGGAACATTGCATCTACAACGCTTTGCTTCTCCATGTACTGGTGTCTCACTGCCCAAAGTCTCCAGCAACAAAGCAGAAAGTACCCACTCATTCTGTCAGCTTTAGGACATTCCAAGACCTAGAACCATCAACCTAGAAAGAAAAGAAGCAAGTCTGATAATACTTCGCCTTGGCAAAAGGACGGGCTACAGCTTGGAGCCGAATAACAAAATCTTATCTCTGCAGAGAAGAAAATTGAAAGTCCTTAGCTGAGAAACCCCAGGATTCCCACTTACCTGCATCATTGGCATTGTACAACGGCGCAGCACAGGGTACTCTGATGGGGCTGGACGTCTGGCACTGCAGCTTTAGAGGCACTCTTCCTATGACTCCAATGGGTTACCCCTGGAACCCCAGTGACCTTGGCTGATCCGAGTCAGTGTACATTAAAGGTCTCTGAAACATGGATCCTTGTCAGGGGGTGCCACCTCCCAGAGTTGGTAACACCATGAGCATGTTGAGCTTCCATGTGTCATAGCTCACAAATACCTGCCTACTTTCAAGGAGCTAAGCACTGAAGAGTGTCTCAGGAGGTCAAAGTCTACTTCAAGAGGGCACTTCACAGACATGGGCACACACGTGCATCGGGCTACGCGCATGGCAGGAGGCAGAACATGTCTTCCACCCTTAAAAACCAGCCTTCTGAAGAAAATCACCACCTCCAAGAAAATTATAGGGATTACTTTGAGAGTTCTATGTCTTATAAAAGGTATTGAGTGCTGAGAACTTGACAGTGCAACGACAGCGGTATGTAAGGTGAATGACAACCATGGCCGGTGGACCAGTGGTAGGTAAATGATGCTCGTCACAACACAGAGACACGCAGTGGTAATGGAGATAGTACTACAGCGTGTTCCATGGTTAATGTGAAAGCTACCCTGTGATTGTCAGCCTATGCTGACCCATGTTACACAAGTATATTTTTAAAGTATAACTACAGCATGCCCACTGTGAGCAAAAGGCACGCACATTAATACTACTACATGCGACTGGGAATATCACTGGACTGATGCAGTGCTGCAGTGTGGTGTGCACCATTACTGATTTGCCACGTTTACCACACAATTCGGCACTGTGTTCACAAACCAAATAATTCTACAAAAACAAGATGTATTTATAGGTCAAACGGGCCGAATAAGGATTCATAACAAATGCAGGTCAAGGATGAAAGTTTAACTGGTCACATCTCAGCGTTGGTGATCAATGAAATGATAAATACAGTTTTTTTTTATTTTTTTAACTGGTCACATTTCACATGTTGATTGCTTCACACGGGCATCAAAGAGGGGTGATGGTTGCAATATTTTTAATGGATGGATTGCATGAATGGAATTCTGTTTTCAGCATGAAAAGAAAAAAATACACAGAATTCCTTCTTTGTCAACAAAATGTCTCTTTAATGACAACCGATCCTTATATCACAGTTTTCTCGAAGAAGGAGTTGTTTCAGGAGGGCCCTCACAGTTTTCAAGTATCTTTGCGATTTTATTTTACCTTTAGATTTGGGTATCTTGAAGTGCCTCGAGTGAGATACTCAGATAATAAATATGTGAGATACAACGAATTTGTTCAGCGCTGTCTCTTTTTGCAGAGGGTTGATTACAGGCGCCCCACGGTTTAAACGCAGATTAAGCCAGATAATGCTCTCCAGGCGACTGGTTTTAAAATATAGCAGGGGTGTGTACTATAAAAAGGTACAACAATTATTGCAAGAAGTCTCCCCACGTATGTTCTGCTGAGAGCAAGATTGGTTTTTATATGCTGCTTTGTGCTGGGAGGTAGAAGGGCCACATTAATACAGTGGTGTTCAGAGGCTTCTGGGCAAAGAAAAACACTCATTTTTATCAGCAAATAGCATTCGACTACTGTTGGCTATATGATTTTGGATTTTTATTTAAATAAGCAGGTATTTTCTAAAGAACTTGGATATGTTTGTATCGATGTTTACCGATCTTAAAATGTAGTCGTGGCTACACAACAATGTCAGCGTACAAGCAATATAATTTACATCATAATGCATCCTTTTCTGCATAATTTGCTTTCCTGCAGCATAGTTGTGCCTGTTTTGACACACCAGTGGTCCTGCATCGCTGTCGTTCCAGTGGTCCTGATGCTAGATCCAGACAGAGAGGGTAGTTAGGCAGACATCTGTGGGGCTCACCAGACAGATGGGCGTCTTCCAGCGAGCCCTCTCACTTTTATAATAATCTTGCTGTTTCAACTTGACCCGACCAGAGGCCTGCTGATTCTTTACTTCCACACTGCCATAAGAGTATTATTTATTATAAGTGGTTTCCGGTTTTTCTGTATAGCTTCCTCCTGCGTGAAACTGGTTTAAGTAAAAAACGACTAGTTGAGTACAAGCGTGAACTTCTTGAACAGTAAGTAACCCACCCGTGTCTCACTTGACCATTCCGTGGGGCTATGCTCTCATGTACAATTTTCACGTGAGATTCTGGCCAATTGCACTTTGTGTGGTTCACAATTTTGTGTCATTTTCACAAAAATACACATATTACCTGAGGGAATTATTTCACAATTTCCCCACATCCACTTCATGATCGAGCTGTGCGACCCTCCTTCCTCAGTACCTTGTCAGTGCGCTATCACGCCATCAGTGTAAACTCCACCCAGAAGTGACTGCAGGTGCCACAGGGGCCACAGGGCCAAGATGTGGACAGTGTGAGTCTCACTGCAGCAATCCCCACTTGGAGCGTAGGGCGCCCTTAATGTAATCTTCAAGCATTAGTGTCACGTCATCGCTCAAACATTCAAATAGTCCGAGCGTTTACCAAACGTCCAAAGGTCGTTAAAAGGTTACCAGTAACAGGAAGAGCTGAAGATAGGAAGGGAGGGCTAAGGGAATAATGATATGAAATGAAGCTTGCGGACCAGTGCTTAATTTATAAATAAAAACGTGCCGGTGCCCACAGCTCTTCTCTGAAACACGCGGCTGCTGCAATTAAATGTGTGAACACTGAATACTGAGGCAGCGTAATCCTAAAGCCATCCTGGGCCTTTTTAATCCACTCACAGACACTCCCTGCCCCTTCAGACCACTCTTACAGCTTTCTACTTTCTCCCTTTGTGATGCTTTTTCGTTTTTCTCTTCCTCTGTCTTTTCCATATGTGTCTTCTACTCGCAGTAAATGCTTGAGGCAGAAGAATAAGCGTCGGCCCTTAAAAACAAGCATTTGCAATGCACTAGGGTCTTGCATTTGTTGGAGTTACAGCTGTTGTAAACTCCCAACCGGATTTTTCTTGCATTTAAATAAAAAAACAGCGCGATCACGCTGTACAGTTCACACAAAGTGCGTTTATTAATGCAACCGGCAAAAGTGCCGGTTGCATTAATAAGCGCTTGACTTCTTCCCAGCGAGATCACGCCCCAAAAACAGAGAAAAAGTAGTCCACAACCACAGCGAGCCTCGCATGTTTTCTGTACTTGGTCACTGCGCTCGAGCAGTGCTAACCACGTAAAAGGCATGACGTATGCGTGCCTTCCACTAATCGAAAGAAGCGGATTCTAACAGGCAAGCCAACTTGCCAATGAAAGACACTGACGTGATGTCGACGGGGCTCCGAGCCCTTTTTGAATACCTAAAGCTTCTCGCTAGCGATACGCATGCGCGAGCGCATGCGACACAGGCTCGAACCTAATAAGTGCCGTTGCTCAGCACCGGAAACAACAAGCACAAATTAAGCAGAGTTGCAGATAAAGAACACTATAAGACCTTTCAAATGAATCCTAGTAAACACACACATTGGAATGACATAACCTAACTCAATAACGAGTGTCAGATGTTGTAGAGATTAAAATCAAAGGTAGTGACATTATATCAAAAATGAATACTAGCGTGTTTCACAAAACAGTTTTAAGAATAAGGTGTATAGGTTTCACGATAGAGTTGTGAATTAGTATCTAGCATGGAGCACATGCAAGTTGACACATGCCAATATAACTTCCCACTGTACCAGTCATAGCACAGTCAGGTAATTGTTTTCACATATAAAACCTACAATACAATAACACTATCTTCAAAGGTTTTGGCAAGTTTTTGCTGTAGCACCTGAGGCCTTCATCAGGTAAATCCACACAATGACTATAAAATCAGATAGCGGTTGCAACAGTCAGTAGAAACAACACTGTTTAATTAGAATACATTAGTCCCAATATAAAACACAATCTGTTTTACAAAGACATCTCAGTTCAGGGTAACATCATCAATCCTAGACTCTTACATCCTTACGGAAACTTGAGGCTACACAGCAAGTGGTAACCTAAGACTGCTAGTTTCACCTTTTTAGTGCAATTTACAGTCATTAAAAAGAGCAAGTGCTCTTTTTCACAGTTTGCTGCCTGATATTTTATAATACAGTGTAAATTACATATAGATGTTAGCATTAAGCAAAGAATTACGTAAGCTAACTCTGCGTTATTTTGTTGCATTGCCTCAATTACCAAGGGAAATCATATATGTTTACCAAATAAGTCATGGAACAAATACTTGTTCTTAATTTTTAAAACTGGAAGTAGAAAAATAAGTTGAAAAAAATTCATTTTCTTTTGTTTCTCTTCCCCTAATCAGAGCTTTCCTGATTGGCAGAATGACAATCTAAGCTACACCTGACTTCAGAAGCCAAAATATTGACACCTCATTACCTCTTACTGACACATACTTCCGTGAAGATTCCACTCACACACCACTGGAACTTAATGTCACAACCAGAATATTGTATGGAATTAGTGACCAAGTCCATTGTGGTGAAGTAACACTAATACATAGATATTCTACAGTGTTGCTCGAAGGGCCTTTATTGATCATTTGGAATAGCTCTTGATTAAATGTGTTTTCAGCCTATCCACATCCATCAACTGCTCTTTTCTATGTCATCCTCATTAAAAATTTAGAAAAGCTGCAATTCTTCCCAATCTTGCCTCGAACTCTGGACAAAAGGAGATAATGAGCCAGGAATGGAGACTAACACATGAACCTCACATTAAGGGGTAATTTCGAAAGATATTCCAGATTCTGGACTTATTCTTGTGAAGTCCGTGGGGCAAAAGTGTGTGAAAAGTAGTGGAGGATTTGTTTGGGTTCCGAGGAAGCTGCTTCAGGTTAGGGATAAGAATTTGCAGCTCTTTCCTTATGTAAGAGGAGGTCAGGCAGGATACCTGCAGTTCTGCATCTAGGTCCATTTGAGTGTTTGTGGCATGATCTTTGCAGATCCATAAATTCTGAGCCACGAAACGCCTGACTACCCAGAATGGCCCAAAGCTGTGTATCCCCAGGGATACCACTCTGGGATATCAAAATGATGGTCAAATATATGTGCCATTAGGGGATGTGCCTTCATGTAGTAGCTCAACAAATTAAATCCTCTATTTACCTGAATGCATTGCCCCCCAGCTAAAACACCATTCTGGAATTTATCGAAAATATCATCAAGATGAACTTGGACAAATTATCAACAAATTTCAGATTTCAGGCTCACAGGTGGACTGTCACAACTCAACTGCAAGAAAGATGGAGGCAGTAGATCTCCACCTTCTATCAAGGTAAACAGTCTTCTTAAGTTCACGAGGGAGCACTCTTTTTGTCAGCATATAAAACAGCCCCACAGTTTGATCACAGGTGCCTAACCTCGCTCCTCATGGAGTTTGTCTCTGTCTAAGAACATGTAGGGGGTTATTCTAACTTTGGAGGAGGTGTTAATCCGTCCCAAAAGGGACGGAAAAGTGACGGATTTACCACCAGCCGTATTACGAGTCCATTATATCCTATGGAACTCGTAATACGGCTGGTGGTATATCCGTCACTTTACTGTCACTTTTGGGACGGATTAACACTCCTCCAAAGTTAGAATAACCCCCGTAGTACCCATGATTCTCTGAGTCCACAAACATCACCAACAGCCACACCTGAAACACATATTTATAGAACAGTCCAATTAGACACCGAAGCAACCTGTTGTCCCAAAGTTCGTGGAAAAAATGGATGCAGCCAAAGTCTGTGAGACAAACATTTCCAGGCAACTCTTTGGCATATTGGAATTAGGCCTTTGTTAAATTTACCCAGTAAAGAGCTGCAAATATTTGTGAGTTCACCCAGTAACTTTGAATAACCCACTGGCCAATTGGTTTTCTGAATTCTGCCACAGCCGTAGTGATACTCATTAGACCTGCCAATATGTTTCTGTTAATTAAAAGACACACAAGGCACCAGGACCCAGAGAGCAGTGCCACTGTATTCAATTCGTCCCATGTTCCTGTGGTGGAGGGCAGTCTCTTGTGCCTTTTCTTGTTTCCAGATCCCGAGGGAGTGGTCAGGCACAGCAGGGCGATGTGCCATTTTGTGATATTTTCATGCACTCTGGTTGAGGGCCAGCCCTATCATAACCATGCAGTTTACTTTCCATAAAGTTGCATTTAATTTGCTACAATCCACTAAGCAGCATTGCATTTTGTTTTCATAGTCATTGTAAACGGAGTATGTTCTTCTTTATACATATATAACAGACACTGTGGTATACTATTGTGAACCTCAGATCAAAGACGGACCAGGTGCATCATTTCACAGAGGTTTAAATATACTTTTCACACTTTTTTGCTGAAAAATGAAAGAAATAATGGATAACGAACACAAAAAACCTTTATATCCTGGCCTATCTACTATACTTGTATAACTACCACGTCCCAGAGCAAACCCCAAAAAGAAATACCTTAAACCCCCAGCGACCTTCGGTGACAATAGAAAGATAGGAGATGGATGATTAGACAAGGTGTAAAAGGAAAACAGGCCCGGAGGATAAATATATTCAAGTAAAGTTGAGTATTACATACAGGTCCCTGAAGCCACAGTGAGTCACCAATCTCTAAAACAGAAGGATGCTAAAAAGATAAATTCCTGCAAAAGCTATTGAAGGAGATAGCTCGGGGGGCAGATGCTTGCCATTGGCTGAGTCTTAGACAACCAGGTTTGTGCAAGACTAAACATATGGACTCTCTCCATGGGCTCCACTGCCTGTGCCAAGTAAGGCCACCCCCATTTTCATTGCATTCTGCTCCTCTTTCTTTGCTAGAGCTATTGACCACCCCCAGAGTTACTAAGCATGCACCTAACAGATCAAGAATTGACTGCCTCGCAGCATGGGGCTATCCCTTTGTTTTGGCTCTGTCACAATTATCTTTCATCTGTTGTGTCATGATCATTTCTTTCTGATTCTCACGGTGTTAGTTTCTGTACTAATACCACCAGATCCCTTGGAATTGTGATCTTTGGGAGGAGGCAGTAAGCTGGGTAGCACATATCGTTTTTTCTCTGGCAGAGAGGTCACATCTACAGTCCTAATGGTGACAAAACTTGCCATATTCTTGCAAGGTATTTTAATCTGCTTAAGTGATGCAAGCAGAAGCAGAGAGAACACCTTTTAAAGTCTGCAAATTGTAGGAGGTCCTTTACATTTTCTATTAATTTGGTGCCAATAAATACATAAACACCCAAAACGTAAAAATATTGAAACGCTTTTAAAATGATAAATATATGCATTGTAAACAAATGCAATTAAATGTAATTGAGCAAAAATAAAATGCAATATTACAAAATAATTTACCAAATGTTAAAAATAAATTTAAAAAAGCATAGTTACCAATTAAATATTTGATACAATAAACTGTTTCTTTCAAATATATCATTTAAAAGCCTTACTATTTCTATCATTAACGCAGTGTGGCAATATTTTTTGTAAATTATATTTAGGACTTAGTAATAATGCCAGATGCTCTTCTGACAATGATATTCTGTTACAATTCCATGCATCTGCAGTTGGGTTTGGGAGTGCCTAGGATGGTGTTAACTGTTTAATTTTATGGGTCTTGTACTTTTTTATTTTGCTTTCAAGGTATGGTGGCATTTGAAAATTGGAGACCCCCTGATTAACTGGTAACCATTGAAGGTTTATGGGGTGGTGAGTGACATGTTGTTTTTTTATTCAGACCATGGATTTGGCATCCACCAGTGTTCTAGTTTTTTTTTTTTTTGGAGTCTGTCAAATAGGAGTAAGAGTGAAACTGATGTACGGAGAGTTGCAGAACATCAGTCAAGAGTTTAAGAGGGAGCATACTACAGTGGCATGTGTATGAACGGGAGTATTTTATTGAGCAGTTTGAGTTGATGGTAGCCTAACTTAACCACAGTCCAAATTGGGAACTAAGGCTGCGATAGGCAGCCCAGTGGGTGCGTACATTTCATGTACTGGCTTTGATGAGTACCCAAAAAATGTAGGCAGTGGGGCATTAGGAGTAAGTACATTTTGTTTAGGAGGAGTGGAAGTCGAGGGACCAGACTTTAGTCTTGGAGCCATTGCATTTATGGCTGTGTTAGAACAACCATGTTTCTATTTTGTAAAACACTTGGAGACATTGGTGAATGGTTTTCAGCTCCTGGGACTTCAATATAGGGTTGAGAGCCCTCAGCTAATGAGTAAAATTGAAGATCGAATGAGCGAATGAGCTCTATCAGTGCCTGAACATAAACATTACTGCCTTTATCCAAATGTAAACCCCGCAGGTTAAGCTCTGGAACTCCCTCAATGCAGTCACCACTTAGGCCTTCACTACGTGTTGCTGGGTGTAATAAAGATATCCATAGTCGATGTGTTCTGTTGTCTTTATTTAAGTCCAGGATAAATATCTCATCCACAGGAAAAACAGCCCACAGCTCTCCTCACATCATCTTCCTCCTAGCCCAGTCTCAACCATCTCCCCTTAGAATCTCCATCACCACATTCCATGTCACAAGGAGCATTCCGTAGAAAGAGATGGATTGGTTACATAAACTGCAGATGGAAATACCACACACCTTTCCCCCCAAAAGAAACAAAAGAGAAATAGGAAGTAAACATAATAAACTATATACATTTGAGAATAAGAATAAACTATCCCTTAAGATATGATTAAAAACTATAAAACAAGATTAAGAAAAAACACATTGAAAAATCAGACATTTTTCCTCTTCGAGATCACAATACGATTGAGATTCCATATGCGGCCATCATTAAGTTTTACAGCATTTCTGAACAATTTCATTACACTAAACGGACCCCAGAATTTGCTTTCGCTCTTACCCAAAACAGGTCTTTTAACCAAAACTTCATCACCAACATTCACTTTCACATCACATACACGTTTCGTTCTGTCAAAGTACTCCTTTCTTTTTTTCACTGAATTTTTCTCACACATCCTATCATACTCTCCATGAGACCAAGAAACAGCTTTATCCTTACCCCCAATGACCAAACCAGGAACAAGCATAGTATTGGGTTTCCTTCCCCTGAATAATTCAAAAGGAACAAATCCTGTAGTAAAATGTGGAGTAAAGCGATAAGCTATCAAGAATTTTTTCAAGCCTTCCTTCCAACATCTCCCTGCAGCTACCTCCAACTGCACACACTCCTTCACGCACCTATTAAACCTTTCAACAATACCATTCCCTTCAGGATGATACAATGAGCACAATTTGTGCTTTATCCCCAATTTCTTCAGATAACTTTCCATTTCCTTGGACACAAATTGTGGACCATTATCAGTTAGGATGGCATTGGGAAAACCCTCTCGAGCAAAAACTTCTTCCAGAAGATTGATTATTCTTTTGGTTTCAACACTATTAACTATACCAATTTCCACCCATCTGGAAAATTGATCAATTAAAACCAAAATATAACTGCTCCCACCTTTACCATGAATAGGTCCAACAATATCCATAGCCACAACATCCCATGGCCTGTTCGACAAACTCCTGATACTCATTGAAGGTACTCTCGTTTTGTAGATTTTATCGCTATTACAACAGTCAGGACAGTCTCTAATTACTCTTTCAATACATAAATCCATCCCAGGCCACCAATAGTTCATACGAATCCTAGCTTTAGTTTTGCTTATGCCCTGATGACCACTATGACCAAGTTGAATGATCTTCTCAACTAATGTATTAGGTACCACCAATCTCCCCCCACGAAACAATAGATCATCTGAAACTGACAATTCATTCCTTATCTTCCAGAATGTTTTTAAAATATTAGAACTCCTTAAATCTTCAAAGTCCCATTTGTCTTTGAGGAAATTGCATACCCTTTGCAAAGTGGAATCATTCGCAACCGCACGTATCCAGTCATCATGGCCAATTATCCCTTCTGTTACACTACACACACAGAAATTGTTTTCCTGGTTATCACACGAGTCTTCTTCTGAAACAGATGCCAGTCTGGACAAGCAGTCAGCTGTATTATTATAGGCTCCAGGAACATAAAACATTTGAAAATTGAAATCTTGAAGATTAACTACCCACCTACTTATCCTGGAAGAAATTTGGTCAAGAACTTTTTTCATGAAAACTTCAATTAAAGGTTTGTGGTCAGTATAAACATGGAAGAGACTTCCCCATACAACATTTTTGAATTTGTTTATAGCCCAAAAAACACCTAACGCTTCTTTCTCAATTGTAGAATAATTCACTTCAGACCCTTTCAAAGTTCGCGAACAATACACAACATGTTTCCAATTCTGTCCGTCTCCTTTCTGTAAGAGTACACCCCCTAAACCACTTGTGCTAGCATCTGTCATGATCACACTCAACTCATTAGGATTGAATGATTTCAAACAACCCACACTAGACAGTTGATTTTTCACAATTGTAAACTCGTTTTCACACAAATCATTCCATACATATTCAACTCCCTTCTTGAGTAATCTTCGCATATTTTCTGTTTTCATAGCTAAATTAGGCAGAAAATTTCCATGAAACTCAACCATACCAAAGAAAGCCTGCAATTCTTCTTTGTTCTTTGGCGAGTGTAGTTTTAAAATACTTTCTATTAAGTCTTGTTTCGGGTACAGACCAGTAGAAGTAATTCTGTGTCCCAAATACTCTATTTCCTCCTTACTAAAATGACATTTACTGAGCTTTAACGTGCGCCCATGACTCTTTAGGATACTTAACACTCTCCTAACCCTTTCTTCATGTTCTTCTCTAGTTCGTCCATATACCAGAATGTCATCTTGAAAATATTTCACACCTTTCTAAGAACTAAATAGATCATGCATTAACCGCTGAAACACTGATGCAGCTGATACCAGCCCAAACGGCATCCTTATATATCTAAACGTTCCAAAAGGTGTGATAAACGTAGTGAGATCCCTTGAATCTACATGAAGCATCACTTGATGATAGGCTGAAGCTAAGTCTAATGTACTAAAATATTTGGCACCATGCAAAAGAGTTACCATTTCTGTGATATTAGGAAGTGGAAGTAGATCACTCACAACAGCCTTGTTAAGATTCCTTAAGTCGATACACAGCCTGATGTCCCCCGAGGGCTTATGTGCGACCACAATGGTAGAAACCCATTCTGAAGCCTCAACAGGTTCAATGATCCCATTCTGACACAGATTATTCAACTCTTTCTCCACATCATCCCTCACAGAAATCGGTATTGGCCGTACCTTACAAGCCACAGGAATTGCACCATCTTTGAGTTTGATGTGATGTACATACTGTATTTGGTGAGACACCCTAGAGTGTCACTAACCACATCCCTGAATTCATGCACAAAGTTTGGTACACTTTCCTTATTGACATCTGTAGATATTTCACACACACCACACATATTCTTAACAAAGTCTTTTTTTAGCAAAACAGGTGTAGAGTTATTAGGATCTAAGATAACCTCGAGTTCTCTTTGATGAGGCCAGCTTAAGACGCTGTCCCCTTTTACTGGAACATAGATCTTGGCACTAATGGAGCTTGACTTGAAGATATTTTCAGATTCAAAGTATCCCCTTATCTCTATGGTTTGACCACCATAACCCCCTGGGATTACATCAGGATCTTCCAATTTTATGTTGTGACTCAAATACTTGTCAAATATCTCATTTGACATCAAGGTTAACCATGCTCCAGAATCAAAGAGAACTTCACACTTTATACCACATATTGTTACAGTGTCTCTCGGATAATTCTTCGTTTTTCCTTGCTCATCAACCATCAATATGCAGTCCTGTATCATTTTGACTGCAGAATCCTTCTGTGACCTACAGCATTTGGCAAAGTGCCCACGTTTCCCGCATCCTTTGCATATAGCATTAATAGCAGGACACTTTTTGAAAGATGCGAAATGCCCAAAATTTCCACACCGAAAGCATTTGGTATCCTTGAATTTAGGTCTCTGAATTTGTGTTAGTTTTGTGTCATCACTTCCTCCTTCGGTTTCTAATGCGTGTCTTTCCTGTTTCTCATTTTTAGGAAATATCTTATTTACTGGAGGACATTTTTTTCTTTCCAATTCCCCCACACATGCTAAGGTATGTTCCACACTTTTGGCAATTGTCACAACTTCTTGCAGAGATGGATCATCCTTACTCCAAAGTTCTTGCCTAATTTTGTCACTTAAGCATTTAAGCATGAATTGATCTCTTATACGTTCTTCAAGCGTTAATCCAAATTTGCATGTAGCTGCCAATTTTCTTAAGGTAGTAATGTACTCTTCAATAGATTCATTTTGGGCTTGTTCCCGCATACCAAAGTGATAACGCTCTAAAATCGTGCTAATCTTAGGAAGATAATGCAGATCTAGTTTTTTTATGCAAAGTTCAAATTCATTTAAGTCCGTTCCATCATCTTCAGGCTCAGGTAAAGTTTCAAAAATTTCTAGTCCTTCACATCCTAAACAATGCATGAGAAGAGAAACTTTCCTCTCATTTGATAATGATGAACTACTTATAGTGCAGAAAATACTTTTTCCATTTTGACCATATACTAGGCGCTTCGCCAGGTACTGTCAAGAAAAACGGAGGTGGAGATATATTTTGCATTATTTTGTACAGAAAAAATAAAAAATAAATAAATAATGAAATAAAATAAAATAAAAATAATGTTCTTCCTTATATATATTATGTTATTGTTATTTTCTTATGTATTTCCATACAATTACTATAAGATGTTTTGTAAAATATCAGACTCATTAGTAAAGTTCAAACGTGAAGATCATTTTCTAAAGGCAGTTCATCTTGTATTGTGTTCAAGCCGGGCAGAATGGTGCTGGTGAGACTGACTGGTGAGTAAAATTTTATTTCTTGCTTATTGTTTTTCTTACTTCCGGTTTCCAGTAATCAGTATCCTCTTAGATACTGAAACTAACGCGTTCACAGTATTCAACTGTGAAACGTGTTAAAAATCAATAAACGGAAACGCGCGAACAATAAACGAGGCACAGACAATGTGCCGCGCGCTGAAAGCAGGAAACTGAAAGAGCTTGCGCTAAACAAACACGCCGCGCCCGAGTGCAGGGCGCACGAGGATGCCTGAAGTGAGATGGAGCGTGATAGCGCTCGTGGCAAGAATCCAGTTAATTTTAAACACAAACAAAACGCCGAGGAGTTGCACGCGCTTGTCCTGTTTAAGAAACGTCTTGTCCTTGTTTAAAGCGCGTAAAATCAATGAAAGTCAATAACAAATCCTTAGACTCCAATACGCTTTATAACAACATTCAAATAAAGCTTTTCTTCAGGAACTTATTAGAATAATAGAATTTCACAGTCTCTTAAGATCCATCTTTTCTCCTTATTTTTATATCGATATCCTCAATACCTTCTCTTTTGAATGATCCAAAATATATTAAAAAAGAACAGGATGAACTCACCAGAAGGCGATTATAAAATTAGTAAGATATGATCCAACTGTCAAAGGAGATCCAATGGTAGGACTGCTGTGTTGAGATATCCTATTGAACACATCCCATCCTCGTCGCCAGTGTAATAAAGATATCCATAGTCGATGTGTTCTGTTGTCTTTATTTAAGTCCAGGATAAATATCTCATCCACAGGAAAAACAGCCCACAGCTCTCCTCACATCATCTTCCTCCTAGCCCAGTCTCAACCATCTCCTCTTAGAATCTCCATCACCACATTCCATGTCACAAGGAGCATTCCGTAGAAAGAGATGGATTGGTTACATAAACTGCAGATGGAAATACCACACTGGGAGTGGTATCCTTTGGGGATACTGCTCTAGACAACTACTAGTGGTTTGGTGATTTCGACCCCAAAATTACCAAGGCTGGAAACACTGGAACACCCAAATCCCAGAGGGTTTTTGGCCCTAGAGAAGCTTGTGACAAAAGAAGGAAATTACTAGGCATGGGCAGTATTCCGATTACGCCGGAGTAATAAAGTCATTTAAGTAATTCTCCATTACTCTTTGGAGAAAAATTACTGATCATTACATAATTACTTCTGCTTGTGTACTTAGAGAAATATGGGGGAAAATGTAAGAAAATAGTGCTAAATACGGGTAGTAAGTTGGGGGTAAATCTTAACCTAAGAGTACATTAAGTGAAAGTGAGTTGCTGCTCATGCTCACTATTGATGTTCTATTGCATTTAGCACTATTTTATGTCACAAAATACATCCTCCCATTCATTTTGTGTGCAAGGGGCCATTTATAATCTAAGAATTAGCACTAAATGCAGAATTACTCTTCTCATGTAATTCAAGTGTAATATCATTGAATTCATAGGGAATTCTTCATGGTTACGCTACACTGAATTAGCCATGCCACCCCTGGACAGTACTAGGGTGGACAGAACTATGAGGCTCATACAGAGCCTTATGAGTGGCCTTCAGCCCACCAAGGCTAACATAAGCTATTGCCTATGCTCCCTTGGTGGTGTACCACTCACCTTATTTAAAGATCCTCACTAAGAGTGCAACTGAAGCAGTTCCGTTAAAGAAACTGATCCTTTGCCAAGTGGGCACTGTGTTTAATGCTCCCACTCAGTAAAGTTTTTTGTGTATTGAAACTCAACTTTCACAGCAAGTTTCAGAAAAAAAGAAAACAATGGCCTTCGGATGCAGGAAGTTTCTACTTGCTGCAAAAGGGGATCATTGTGCATTTTCCCTACATGGCACTGTTATGTGAGTATAGGGAAAACTAGTGATGGTTGTCATTTTCTTTCATAGGGCAGGTCACTGCCACTGTGACCTGGCAGTCAAGAGGTGCATGGGCCACCTTTGAGAGGTGTATGCCAGCTGAGGTGCCAATTTGGTTGGGTGAGAGTGCTACCAATTTACACTCATAGTCTGCTCCACAACTCTCTAAATGTTTTTGACCTTTAATGAACATCACAGAATATTAGGTAGCGTAGGTAGCCTTTTTCACGTCTCAGATTGACTGGAATAATGTCCAAGAGCATTGTTAATGGAAGCAACACCTGAAGACAAATGTGCTTGAATAAGCCTACCACTAATTTCTAGTCATTAGATGATTACATTGTTTTCCATATGATGGAGACGACTCCAGCTGCAACCTATGACTGTGTCAGGTTGTCATTGACACTACACAAATGTAGCACAAAAAGTCTGCCTCATTGCTTCCAAGAAAAATAACACATTGGGGGGTCTCACACTACTCATGAACTTATACAGATGAACTTCTTCTTTCCTTTCAATAGCCAGTATTTATGGTATCACCAACACCACCCATCCACAAATTGTGTAATCTCTGTGTCACGGATGACTCTGTTATTATGGTTGTTTTAGAGATTGTCCTACAACCTTCAATTTCAAGGAGTCATACTTTGTTTTACGACACATGCACTTTCTACCAGGACTTCATGCCATGCTCAGCCTATTGTACTGTACTTCATTACTTCTTTTGATAGCAATATTGAAACTTGATTAACGTAATACTATCTACACTAAACTCACAACTAATATCAACTTCTATGACAGAGGGTTCAGAGCCATACCGCTTGCCACATCAGCAAGTTGTGTTCTCCAAAAGACACAACACATCAATGTCTATCATGAAGGCCATGCACTTGTGGCTAATGAGAGAAATAAACAATTTCAATTCTGTATTCTTTGTACTTGGTTCTACTTAGAGGGATAATGCTAAGATGACAAAGATGGACCGGACACACCTGAATATGTCATCTCACCAGGCAATATGCAAGGGATTCAGTGGAAGGTCTCTCTTAGCTGAATATGAACTACTTGTGGTTTGATGGAAGAGCCCTTCATATTCAAAACACAAAATACAGCCCGTGCAGTGTCAGATCCCTTCATACTCTGTATGAAATACAGGTGGTTCTATGGGAGAGCCTCCATGCTAAACATGAAATACAAATGGACAGATGGAAGATCCCTCTACACTAAATATGAGATCCAAGTGATTTGATGGAGGATTCCTTCATACTCAATACAAAATATTGGTGGTTCAGTGCAATACTCCTCCTCTCTCAATACAGGTGGTTTGATAAAAGAGACCTTTGTACTTAATAAAAAAAAATCAAGTGTGTCAGTTGAACATTCCTCGTGCTCAATGCAAAATACAGGTGGTTCTGGATCAGATCCCTTCATACTCAATATGGGCAGATGGAAGAGCCCTCTGTACTAAATATGAGATCCAAGTGGTTTGATGGAAGATCCCTTAATATTCAATACAAAATATAGGTGGCTTAGAGATGTACTCCTCTTCAATAAATACGAAACACAGGTGGTGTGATGCAAGAGCCATTTATACTTAATATAAAAAATTCAGGTGTGTCAGTAGAACACCACTCCTTACTCAATACATAATACAGGTGGTGCGATAAAAGATCGATTTGTACTCACACAAAATACAGTTAGTTCAATGTCAATGGAAGATGCCTTTGTTCTCATTGAGATAGATGTTTGGTTTGATGGAAAACCCTAAATAGCCCTAAATATAAAATGTAAAATCCATGTGGTTTGATTTAAGTTCCCCCCCCATCCCTAATTAAGAAATACAGTGAGTCTGGCAGAAGATCCCTTTATATTCAATGCAAAGCATAGGAAGTTCTGTGGCTGATCCTTGCACATTCAATTCAAAATATAGGTGGTTTGATGAAACCACTT